>NC_133449.1:160237018-160472018 GCF_048565385.1 Saimiri boliviensis
CCCACCCCCTGCCACTTCAGGTTAAATTTTTGGATATTTCAGAAACCCATAGGAATTCATTGATTTTTCTTTTTGTAGTAATTTAGTCAAAACAGATATAGCAGATTAATCATAGAAAGTATTGCTTTCACATTAACAAAACAACAATCATTGAAAAACAGCAGATGTTTAGATTCTTTTTTTTGAGACCGAGGTTTGCTCTTTCACCCAGGCATGATCTCGGCTCAGGGCAACCTCCACCTTCCGGTTTCAAGCGATTCTCCTGCCTCAGCCTCCTGAGTAGCTGGGATTACATGCACGCGCCACCATGCCCGGCTAATTTTGTATTTTTAGTAAAGACGGGGTTTCACCATGTTGGCCAGGCTGGTCTCGAACTCCTGATCTCTTGATCTGCCCGCCTCGGCCTCCCAAAATGCTGGGATTACAGGCATGAACCACTGTGCCCGGCCTTAAGTAGATCCTTTTATAGCTTATTTTGGATATTTTTTTCTTTTAACAAACTAATATGATCATCTGAATTAAAAGTACTGTACATATTTAAAATTCTTAACGTGGGAGAGGAAAACTCTTCAGGCTAAGTCCTGTGGTTATATCTCTTTGTCAGCTTTTTAATTGTTCTCATCATCCTCTTGTGTCAAGATTACTGCCATAGTATCTAATTCCTTCCCTCACCTTTCCCCCGCAGTCCTTTCTGCACATACTGTTTGATCTGTTGGCATCACACCATTTCCCCTGCCCAAGTGTCTGCAGTGGCTTTCAAATGCCTCCAAAAAACTAGTTAGCTGAGTTTTAGTATCCTCTATAGTTGACTACAGCCTGCATTCCCACCTTGTTAGCTCGGCACAATTCCATGTAGATAATGCTCCCTGAAGAGGCCATTGTCTTCTTTCACTGCCTACCGACTTCTGCCTGTGTGCCTTGCCCAGATGCCTCACCCTGCTCTCTCCTAACCTAGGCCTTACACGTTCTTTAAGAACTAACTGGAATCCTCTTCCTTCTAGGCTTTCTTGGAGACTCCAGCAACTACTCCACCTGTTTTCCCCTCATCCCCTCCAAACTTCTTGTCTCTACCACTCAAACAGGTGTTTTCTAGATGTTCTCTGGCTCTTTAGAATGTAAGCTCCATGAACGCAGGAATCAGTTAACCTTTATAATCTTAATGGTGCCTAGGACGGTGCTGGACACATCACAGGCACATTTGTGAATAAATTGATAGACACATATGATGTGTCAAAGTCACCTTATTTTTAAAGCTTTATTAAGCTTTAATTCTAGAAATGGCTTGGAGATAAGATAAGGTTTTACTCCTTTTAAAAGGGTTTACAAAATTTTTCTATGAATATAGTTGCCTCAAACATAATTCCAATCCAGGTTATAATCTCTCTTCTTTGATAATGAATTATATAGAATATAATTTGATAAGTATATGAAGTATATATGATATATAGTTGAAGCCATGTCCCTCCACCAAAAAGTCATTGCAGGATCTCTTTTGGCTTCCATTTATACACCCAGGAGTTTAGTATGAAAGAGTTTGTCTAAGTGCTTTGCATACGGTAGATGTTCAGTAAATATGTGCTTAAACTTGCTTTCTTTAAAAAGCAAATTTAACATTCCTGGCTGGGTGCAGTGGCTCACACCTGTAATCCCAGACCTTCGGGAGGCTGAGGTGGGCAGATCACCTGTCAGGAGTTTGAGACCAGTCTGGCCAACATGGTGAAACTCCGTCTCTACTAAAAATACAAAAATTAGCCGGGTATGGTGGTGGATGCCTGTAATGCTAGCTACTTGGAAGGCTGAGGCAGGAGAATCACTTGAACCCGAGACATAGAGGTTGCCACTGCACTCTGGCCTAGGTGACAAAGTCAAACTCCATCGCAAAATAAATAAATAAAATAAAAACAAATGTAACATTCTTGATTTATTTAATATATCATGATTTAGATCCTGGGAGATGGAAATCATCCAAAAAAAGAAAACTTTTGCAGTTTAGTTTACACAGGCTAAAACTTTGATTCTATTGGACACCAGTCATTTTGGTACTTTGTTAAGCTAAAAGAGGCTGATATTATCCCTTGTCAGGCTTTCTGTGGCTTCTCCCTGCCTCTTCGGTCATTCCAACCTCACTTGAGAGGCAACCCCACTTCTGCTCCAGTTGACTAATCCTCTCTGTAGGCCAACATACTAGGCCTAGGCACCTCCCTCAATTGTGTTGTCATGAGGATAAAAAGGTATACCTGGCACAGACTACGTGTTCTATAAATGCGCTCTATTGTCATTCTGTCCCTATTTGGAACGTAATGAGTACCATCTAGAGTCAGGGACCTGCCTTATCAGCCCTTTCTTCCACTAACACATCTTGGAGTTCAGTGTTTGAGGGCCACCAGCCTAATCAATAGATTAAAATTCAAGGAGTTTTCTGTGCCATTACTCATAAGGGCTCTGATTCAAAAGCAAGTAAGCTAAGATTTATTGTCTATTATATTTCAAGCATGGCTTACTATTTAATATTTTTAGTCAATCATAATATAAAACCACAATAGACTCAGATAATTTAATTCCAAGGTTGTGGACCTATTAAACTGCTGTTCATGCTACCTAAAGCCAGATTTATCTTTAAAGTGGAATGTGGTATCATATTGTGGCCACCAGAGGGCACGGGTGGACTACATACGGAGACAGTTCCGTCAATTAAAGAAACCTATGGAGCCGCCACTTGTAATTTCTCTGATGTGGTACAGATTGAGAAGGCAGGCAACGAGGAAAGAAGAGACATAGGATGTTGGACTTGTTCAAACAATTTACCTAGAAGTAATTGCCTGGGACCACCTAATCCCCTCTATTACATGCTATCTCTTCACTAGAGATTTTTTCCAACCTATTAATAACCATAGGCCAGGTTGGGCATGGTGGCTCACGTCTGTTATCCCAGCACTTTGGGAGACTGAGGCAGAAGGATTGCTTGAGCCCAGGAATTTGAGAGCAGGCTAGGCAATATAGCAAGACCTCATTTTTACAAAAATGAAATTAGTCATGATTGCACCACTGCATGCCAGCCTGGGTAAAAGAGCAAGACCCTGTCTCAAAGCAAAAAATCCCCCAAAAGAACTCCAAACCAAAAAACTATAGGCTATGAAACTGATCGTGGATAGACACTCATGCTCTGGAAATGAACCAGTACTGGGGAAATAATTACCCAACAAACATGTCCATGTCAAGAAGATCGGTTAGTAGAGGAGATACATGGTGTCTGGTGAAATGAGTGATAAATGTCATTTTAGAGAATATGCAAATAATATATTTTACTCTATGAGTGGTAAATGTCATTTTAGAGGATGCACAGATATACAGGAGTATAGAGGTGAAGCCCAAAGGAGCCCCTGAATGAGAGAAGAGGAATTCAGTAGGAAATGTTGCCAAGGAAAAAGGACATTTGACAGGTCTGGAAGGAAAAGTAGGGAGTTAGGGGGACAGGGCTGAGAGGCAACTCCTGGCAGAAGAGCATATATAAAGGCCCGGAGTATTTTGTTTAATGGTCCGTTTGGGAGCACCTAAGGTCAGTGGTTGGTATGCCAAGCAAAGGGCATGTGGTAGAACAAAAGGCTGGAGATGAAAGCAAGGGCAGAGTTTTTTTTTTGTTTTTTTGTTTTTTGACAGAGTTTCGCTCGTTACCCAGGCTGGAGTGCAATGGCGCGATCTCGGCTCACCGCAACCTCTGCCTCCTGGGTTCAGGCAATTCTCCTGCCTCAGCCTCCTGAGTAGCTGGGATTACAGGCACACGCCACCATGCCCAGCTAATTTTTTTTGTATTTTTAGTAGAGACGGGGTTTCACCATGTTGACCAGGATGGTCTCGATCTCTTGACCTCGTGATCCACCCGCCTCGGCCTCCCAAAGTGCTGGGATTACAGGCTTGAGCCACCGCGCCCGGCCCCAGGGCAGAGTTTTTAAAAGTCTTGTGGGTAGACGCCTGGTTTGTGTGGCCCTGTGACCTGCAGGTATTGGAGATCTACAGCTACGACGCCGGGACCCCCTAGAAGCCTAGAAATGGAACCATTGACATTTAGGGATATGGCCATAGAATTCTCTCTGGAGGAGTGGCAATGCCTGGACCCTGCACAGCGGAATTTATATAGGAATGTGATGTTAGAGAACTACAGAATCCTGGCCTTCCTGGGCAGACAAGCAACCTCATCAAGCAGCTCCCTGACACCACAGCCAGGTAAATCCACAAAGATGGGAAAAAAAACAGCACAAAAAAGATGAAACCATCATCAAAGACCAGAAGACCTCTTCTCCTTCAAGGCATCACAACTCCTCAACAGCACAGAATCACAACTTGACCGAGGAGTGCGACGAATTGACAGAAAAAGGCTTCAGAAGGTGGCTAGTGAGAAACATTTCTGAGCTAAAGGAACATGTTCTAACTCAAAGCAAAGCAAAAAAAAAACCTTGAAAAAAAGTTAGACAAAATGCTAATTAGAATAACCAGCATAGAGAAGAACATAGACGACTTGATGGAGTGGAAAAACACAGCACAAGAACTACGTGAAGTAAACACAAGTTCTAATAGCCAGATCGATCAAGGAGAAGAAAGGATATCAGAGATTGAAGATCAACTCAATGAAATAAAAAGAGAAGGCAAGACAAGAGAAAAAAGAGTGAAAAGAAATGAACAAAGCCTCCAAGTAATATGGGATTATGTGAAAAGACCTAATCTACGCTTGATCAGTATACCTGAATATGACGGCGAGAATGAATCCAAGCTGGAAAACATGTTCCAGGATATTATCCAGGAGAACTTCCCAAGTCTAGCAAGGCAGTCCAAATTTCAAATTCAAGAAATACAGAGAACTCCCCAAAGATATTCCTCAAGAAGAGCAACCCCAAGGCACATAATCGTCAGATTCACCAGGGTTGAAATGAAGGAAAAAATGCTAAGGGCAGCCAGAGAGAAAGGCCAGGTCACCCACAGAGGGAAGCCCATCAGATTCACAGCAGATCTCTCTGCAGAAACCCTACAAGCCAGAAGAGAGTGGAGGCCAATATTCAACATCCTTAAAGAAAAGAACTTTCAACCCAGAATCTCATATCCAGCCAAACTAAGCTTTGTAAGTGAAGGAGAAATAAAATCCTTTACGGACAAGGAATTATTGAGAGATTTTGTCACCACCAGACCTGCCCTACAAGAGCTCCTGAGAGAAACACTAAGCATGGAAAGGAACAAGTACCAGTCACTGCAAAAGCAAACCAGTTGGCAAAGACCAAAAATGCAATGAAGAAAATGGAAAGAAACTGGAAAGAAAACCAGTCAGTAACAAAATGGCAGCATCAAATCACATATAGCAATATTAACATTGAAAGTAAATGGCCTAAATGCTCCAATCAAAAGACACAGACTGGCAAACTGGATAAAAAGTCAGAACCCATCGGTGTGCTGTATTCAGGAAACCCATCTCACATACAAAGACACACATAGACTCACAATAAAGGGATAGAAGAAAATTTACGAAGCAAATGGATAACAAAAAAAGCAGGGGTTGTAATCGTAGTCTCTGATAAAATGGACTTCAACAAAGATCAAAAGAGACAAAGAAAGACACTACATTATGGTCAAAGAATCAATCCAACAGGAAGAGTTAAGTACCCTAAATACATACGTCCCCAACACAGGAGCACCCAGATACATGAAGCAAGTTCTTAATGACCTAAAACAAGATTTAGACTCCCACACAATAATAGTGGGAGACTTCAACACTCCACTGTCAATATTAGCAGAAAATTAACAAGGATATCCAGGACTTGAATGCAGAGCTGGACCAAGTGGACCTAATACACATATATAGAACACTCCACCCCAAATCCACAGAATATACATTTTTCTCAGCACCAAATTGCACATACTCTAAAATTGACCATATCATTGGAAGCAAATCACCCCTCAGCAAACGCCAAAGAACAGAAATCATAACAAACAGTCTATCAGACCACAGCGCAGTCAGAATAGGACTCAGGATCAAGAAACACACACAAATCCGCATAACCACTGGGAAACTGAATAACCTGTTTCTGAGTGTCAACTGGAAACTGTCTCTAAAAAAAAAGAAATACTAGACTTCCATAGAATCAACCCAAATGCCCATAAATGATAGATTGGACAAAGAAAATGTGGTACATGTACACCATGGAATACTACACAGCCATAAAAAACAAGTTTGTGTCCTTTGTAGGGACTTGGATGAATCTGGAAACCATCATTCTCAGCGAACTAATATAAGAACAGAAAGCCAAACACCGTATGTTCTCACTCATAGGTGGGTGTTGAACAACGAGAACATGTGGACTCAGGGAGAGGAGCATCACACACTGGGGGTAGTTGAGGGGGGTAGGGAGAGACAGCAGGGGATGGGAAGGGAGGGGAGGATGGGGAGGGATAACATGGGAAGAAATGCCAGATATAGTATGCACCTGAAGTAAATAAATTAATTTTAAAAAATAGCCGGAAATGGTGGTGCCAGCCTGTGGTCTCAGCTACTCGGGAGGCTGAGGCAGGAGAATTGCTTGAACCTGGGAGGTGGAGGTTGTAGTGAGCTGAGATCGTGCCACTGCACTCTAGCCTGGGCAACATAGTGAGAGTCTGTCAAAAAAAAAAAAAAAAAGACACTTGTTTTTGAGATGGGGTCTTGCTACGTAACCCAGGCAGGTCTTAGTGTTTTGACCAGAAGCAATTCTCCAACTTTAATGTACCACGTAGCTATTATTACAAATGTGAACCATGATGCCTGGTTCTCTCATAAAGGGATTTTTATCAGGAATTTTTAATTTCTATTTTTAGTAGAGACACGGTTTCCCCATGTTGGTCAAACTGATCTTGAACTCCTGACCTCAGGTGTCTGCCTGCATTGGCATTGCAAAGTGCTGGGATTACAGGCATGAGCCACCTTGCCCAGTTTCTTAGCTCATTTTCGGTGTTCCTTTTATCTTCTCTAAGTGAGTAGCCTTGGAAATAGTCTTATTTTCACCATGTGTTTAATCATGAACATGTATATTCTTTGTGTGAGAAAAACACTTTAACACTTTAATGATTTAAAGGTAATTTTTTTTTTTTTTTTTTTTTTTTTTTTTTTTTTTTTTTTGAGATGGAGTCCTCCTCTGTCACCCAGGCTGGAGTGCAGTGGCGCAGTCTCGGTTCGCTGCAGCCTCCGCCTCCCGGATTCGGGCAGTTCTTCTACCTCAGCCTCCCGAGTATCTGGGACTACAGGCACGTGCCACCATCCCCAGCTAATTTTATATTTTTAGTAGAGACGGGGGTTTCATCGTGTTAGCCAGGATGGTCTCGAACTCATGACCTCATGATCTGCCCACCTCGGCTTCCCAAAGTGTTGGGATTACAGACATGAGCCACCACATCCGGTGATTTAAAGGTAATTTAAAAAAAGATTTATGATTCTGTATTTTGTCAAGTTAAAAAAAATTGTAAAGGTATATATAATTCCCTTCTTAAATCTATTTAAATGTACATGTCAGAAGACATTGGTAGTGGGTCACATCTGTAAAACCAGGATTTTGAGAGGCCAGGACAGGAGGATTGCTTGAATCCAAAAGTTTGAAAACAGCCTGGGGAAAATATGGAGACATCCTCTCTACAAACTTTTTTTTATAAGAAATGGACAGGCATGGTGATGTGTACCTGTGGTCCCAGCTACTTGAGAGATTGAGGGGCAGGATTATTTGAGCCTGGGAGTGTGAGGCTGAACTGAACCATAATTGTGCCATTGCACTCAAACTTGGGTGACAATTTGAGACCCTGTCTCAAAAAAACAAACAAACAAAAAAAAAAACAAAAAAAAAAAACTGTGTATTTGAGGCATGTCAACTACATTCACCTCATTATGCAAAACACTTCTTGAAATTTTACCTCTTGTAAAACTAACTCAGTATGCGTTAAATAACATTTACCCATTTTATTCTGTCTTGAGCTCTTGAGAACCACCATTTCACATTCTGTTTTTATGAGTGTGACTATTTTATATCATATAAGTGAAATGATAACATCCATCATTTTGTTACTGGCTTATTTTACTCGAAATATATTCTCAAAGTGTATCTTTAAATGTCACAAGATTTTGTTGTTGTTGTTGTTGTTTGTTTTTTTTCTGTTTGTTTGTTTTGAGATAGAGTTTCGCTCTTGTTACCCAGGCTGGAGTGCAGTGGCACGATCTCGGCTCACTGCAGCCTCCGCCTCCTGGGTTCAGACTATTCTCCTGCCTCAGCCTCCTGAGTAGTTGGGATTACGGGCACGCACCACCATGCCCAGCTAATTTTTGTCTTTTTAGTAGAGACGGGGTTTCACCATGTTGACCAGGATGGTCTCGATCTCTCGACCTCGTGATCCACCCGCCTCAGCCTCCCAAAGTGCTGAGATTACAGGAGTGAGCCACTGCGTCCGGCCCCAATTTTTTTTTTTCCGAGATGGATTTTTGCTCTCCTTACCCAGGCTGGAGTGCAATGGCACGATCTCGGCTCACTGCAACCTCCGCCTCCTGGGTTCAGGCAATGCTCCTGCCTCAGCCTCCTGAGTGGCTGGGACTACGGGCGCGCGCCACCATGCCCAGCTAATTTTTTGTATTTTTAGTAGAGACGGGGTTTCACCACGTTGACCAGGATGGTCTCGATCTCTTGACCTCGTGATCCACCCGCCTCGGCCTCCCAAAGTGCTGGGATTACAGGCTTGAGCCACCGCGCCCGGCCCAATATTCACATTTCAAACAGCCAACTTATATTGAAGTCTACTATATAACACTGCTAACTTGAAAATTTAAATGATCACAAAATGATTTGTCATAAAAGCATGTATATTTTACAAGTTTCAGCTTTGTCACACTTTCTATTCAATTTTTAAAAACAATTTCTGGCCCAGTCAAATGCATTTGCCAAATTTAGTATTTAATGATTTGGATTCAATTCCAAAATAATTTACATTCAAATTCTTGTTATATGTACTTTTGACATAACTGGATTTGAAAACTAAGAAAAAACGAAAGTGGGCGGGTCGCAGTGTCTGACGCCTGTAATCCCAGCACTTTGGGAGGCCGAGGCGGGCAGATCCACTGAGGTCAGGATTTCGAGACCAGCCTGACAAACATAAATGAAACCCCATATCTATAAAGATCCAAAATTGGCTGGGCATGGTGGTGCGTGCCTGTGGTCTCAGCTGCTCGGGAGGCTGAGGCAGGAGAAACGCCTGGATCTGGGAGACGGAGGTTTCGGTGGGCCGGGATCTGCACTGCACTCCAGCCTGGGAAACAAAATCGAAACACCATCTCAAAAAAGAAAAGAAAAAAACTGAAGTATAATTTTAAAGGTTCAAGGGACTTAAGCTTAGTGGCACAAACGCTGTAGTAAAATAGAGCCTCATCTTTTTATCAATAATATTTTAATAGTTTTATGTCTGAGCACTTATGCATCAATAACAGAACTTTGGATATGTTAGGGAATATTTAAATGGATAAAGTAGAAAGTGATCACTGAAGTCTAACAAGTGATGGATACAGCAACCTAATACTTTTCAAAACCATTCAGGGTATGTTTGACAAACAAGAAGGTTACATAGGAGCTGTATGATTAATGTAAAGTGTTCTTTCTCTAACTTTAGTCTTTATTCTCAACCTTACAAATATCACATACTCACATACACAGAATAAGAAAAATTAAGGCGGGTGTTGAACAGTTAGAACACGTGGTGGACACAGGGAGGGGAGCATCGCACACTGCAGTCAGTTGGGACTAGGGGAGGGACAGCGGGGGGCGGGGGTAGGGTGGGGAGGGATAACGTGGGGAGAAATACCAGAAACTGGTGACTGGTGGGGGTGGCGGGGGTGGTGGTGGTGGTGGTGGTGGTGGTGAGGAAGGCAGCAAACCACCTTGCCATGTGTGTACCTATGTAACAATCCTGCACGATCTGCGCGTGTACCCCAGAACCTAAATAAATAAAACAACATCTGAAAAAAAAAAAAAAAAAAAAGTCTTGTGGGTTAGACCATTTATTTTGAACTCATCCTAAAGACGCTGGAGACCCCTTCTACTTGCCCTGACAAGTAGCAATGATCAATTTTTTTTTAAGTGAAATAACTGATGACTTAGCATGGAGGCTGGATTGTAGAAAAGCAGATAAACTAGTTAGGTTGTGGTATAGTCCTGAGGGGAAATAATTAACACGGAGGGGTAGGAAAAATATGTTGGATTTGAGAGGCATTTACAAAGTAAGATGGATTTCGTGTGGGAGTTGTAAACGAAGATTCATGAAACTTCAGGTTTCTGCTTAAGTGGCTAGGTCATGCCATAATCAAGGTACGTTACCAGGGGAAAGGAAGACCAGTTTGAGGGTCATGTTACATGTGAGATGTCTCTGGGCATCCAGGCAGAGTTGTCTAGTAACAACAGCCCTGGAGACTTATATATAGACGGATACACTGTTGGACGTTCTAGAATGGTTAGGCTAGAAATATTTTATTAGCTGCCACAGATAGCAAAGTGCTGTGGATGAAGTTATCTAGAAGGGGCTTAAAATGCAAGGTGTTCAACATATGAAGGTCCGTGAGCCAACCCTTTTACAATTGTATGTGTATACCTGCACATATGGCTATTTCCCTGTGTCATACTTTCATCAGCCTCAACTGGATCTGAAAATAAAGAACTTAAGCAGTGGTGCTAAGTGAAGAGAGAAGGGGCCGAGGACACAGGCACTGAAAGGGCAGATGGGGAAGCAGGGCCCTCCAAGATGGCGGACGGAGATGCTGGAGAACGGCCGCGTGGACCTCACAGGGTGCTGCTTACAGGCAGGAGTGTGCACTATGCTAAGACTGGAAGGACCCTTAGACTATTCAACTCCTGCGCTCTGTGAGGTGGGAATGAGGCTGGGAGAATGCTCAGGGTTACTGCAAAAGGAAGGCTAAAAACTGTCCTTAACCCTGTACCCTCATGAATTGAGAGAGGCATAAAGGAGAGGACATTCTGGGAGAGGTTTCACGGCAACTATAGGGTGAGGGTAGTGCTCTATTCCTTACAAAGTGTGGTGCTCCAGTCAGGAAGCCACTCCTAGCTCTCTCAGTCATCATAAGGTGTTAGCCTCTATTTACCGATGGAAAAAATGTCACTCAAAGGTCACTTGCCCAAATTCAGAGTTAAGATAGTAGTAAAACATGATACAAAATTGGGTTTTCTGATCCCAGCACTGTATGGAATAGGAGTCATGCACGCCTGTAATCCCAGCATTTTGGAAGGCCAAGACAGGAGGAGCGCTTGAGCCCAGGAATTCAAGACCAGCCTGGGCAACATGGTAAAACCCCGTCTCTACAAAAAATAGAAAAATATTGATTATCAGGGATGTGGTGGCACACACCTATAGTCTCAGCTACCCAGGAGGCTGAGGCAGGAGGATTGCTTAAGCCCAGGTCAAGGCTGCAGTAAGCCATGATCACACCACTACACTTCTAACCTGAGCAACAGGGCAAGACCCTGTTTCAAAACAAAAAACGAAAAGGGTCCTCAAGCAATCTAGCCCTCCCCTCTTCACCAAAGGGTTAGGTGACTCATTCAACATCATAAAGGAAAAACAACTGAATTTCTTTATGTCCTTCTATGAGGACAGATCCTTTTGTTATTGCTGGGAAACACGACTGAATTACTCTCCAAATGTAAACAGATGATGTTGTATTTTATTTATATACTTTTTTGAGACAGAGTCTTATTCTGTCACCCAGCCTGGAGTACAGAGGTGCAATCTCAGCTCACTGCAACATCTGCCTCCCAGGCTCAAGCAATTCTTATGCCCCAGCCTCTTGAGTAGCTGGTGTGCACCACCAAACCCAGCTAATTTTTGCATATTTAGTAGAGATGTCGTTTCACCATGTTGCCCAGGCTGGTCTCCAACTTCTAACCTCAAATGATCTACTCGCCTTGGCCTCCCATAGTGCTGGGATTATAGGTATGAGCTGCCATGCCTGGTCAACAGGTAGTATTTTAAAACTCACTGAGGCCTAAATGTGATTTAGTCAGAACGATCCGTGCACTTAAATAATTTAAATACAGACTAATGTATTATTAGAGTAACAATTTATTAGCAGACAAAAGAAATGAAACCTCTAAATCTCAACACACATATAGGATTTTACATAATAAACAGCATAAAACATAGCCTTCTAGAAGAAAAGTATCTGCTATTAGCCAACTCTCCCTCCCTTCTAGTAGGCTGCAATACATTAATGACTCATTCTCATCCCATAAGAGGGTTAAGCAATGATTTACATGAAGTTACATCAAGGCACTTGCTTTAATTAAAAAATACAGTATAAAACATGTTCCTAAAAGTCATCAACCTTGAATAATTAAAGAAAACAAAAGGCAGTATACTTTTTTGGTGAATAGACAAGACTGAGAATTTAAATTCATTCACCTGTCACCCTGATACTGTCTTGGTTTGTATACGAAGTTGCAAAGAAGACCAAAAAAAGGTAGCTTATTACATAGATTGGTTCGTTCATACACACTCATTTCTAAGAAGCAGAAGCCATGGCAGCAACAGAACTCAAACCACAATTTTCCAACTCATTTGTGTTGAAAAGGCAAGGGCTGCTTAATTCCATGTATCTTATTATTTCAGGGATGACGCATGGGGTAAGGGAAGAGAGTGTCTCCAAAATACGTTTATTAAAACTTCAGTTAAAAGACCTTTTTGGCTTAAGCTGCTTATCTATAGACTTACAAACATGGTATCTAAAATAAAGGCAGTTAGTGTCCTTCATTTATTCCAGTTTCTAGACCTCAGTTCATTATTTTCCTATTTTACAACACTAAGATAAAAAATACACACCAGAGAATCGACTATTTATTATAATGCTTATTTTACTTTCTAAATATATTTAACATGTTTACTTTAAATTTTCAGTTGCAAAACTTTTTTTAAGTCCTTCTCAGGATAAAAATTACCTTATAAAAATCTCCACACCTCCACATCTAAATTCTCTATCCCTACAAGTTACTAAATTTTGTTAAACCTTAAAAATTTACCTTTAACATATTTCAATAGTATTTTAATACATGGACTATAACAACAAACCAGCTGGTATATTATTTTGTCCTTTTCCATTATAATTTTCATTCTTATAATTAGCACCCAAGTTAATGATTACATTCAGGATTATCTAAACTGTTTATACAAAAAAATTAAAAATTTAAAAAAAACCCTCACAAATTTGGAGCCTAAAAGCTTTCTATTTTTTTAATTATTATTATTTTAGGCTTGAGGAAACTTCACTAGTGAAGTTTCACCCTCAATACCACTCAGTGATCTAACAGCTTTCTCAATCTAACTTCATTCTTTTTGCAGTTTAAGCCCAATTTTAAATAAGGCATCACTAGAATGGATAAAGAAAATATTGAGGTGGGGGAGAGAAATATTAAAAAGCAGAAACACTAAGCAAAATGTAAATCCTGCCAACTGGATGTTTACCATTTCACAGTGTAATCTTTCCCTGAATAGTGCAGGGACACCACTGCCTCGTGCTCAGCTCTCAAAGCTTCAACATGTTCCACAAAGCACCTCCCTAAGTACCTTAGTGTGTTCCCTGGAGTGTTAACTACACAGCTTATCTACTGGATGCGGTACCATAGTCCCAGCACTTGGGTCCTAGACTAGGGTAGGTCCTCAGAGGTATTTGAAGTAATGTCTACATTGATACAAAGAAACCTATGGCTCATCTGTTAAGAAAACATAGAGGAATACAATTCATTAAGAACAATAAGGATCACAGAACTCAAATGGATTATAACTTCAGGACTCAATGTCAGTTCCCAAGTAATGCACTGTAGACCTTTTCTCACTTTTATATTCAGATCAGGGCCAACCCTAATTACTGAGGCTGTACACTGCAGAGAATTGCTGCTGTTGTTAAAACATCACAGCCGCCGGGCGCAGTGGCTCACGCCTGTAATCCCAGCACTTTGGGAGGCCGAGGCGGGTGGATCACGAGGTCAAGAGATCGAGACCATCCTGGTCAACATAGTGAAACCCCATCTCTACTAAAAATACAAAAAATTAGCTGGGCATGGTGGTGTGTGCCTGTAATCCCAGCTACTCGGGAGGCTGAGGCAGGAGAATTTCCTGAACCCAGGAGGTGGAGGTTGTGGTGAGCCAAGATCGTGCCATTGCACTCCAGCCTGGGTAACAAGAGCGAAACTCCGTCTCAAAAAACAAACAAACAAACAAAAAAAACAAAAAAAATCACAGCCATTAGCATTAAAATAGTCGAATGAACTCATCTAACACCTGGACACATTTTTAATTCATAATTTACCATATGTAAATTTGACAAATTTTGACTTGCAATGCCTGCTGTTGTTCAAAAGCAAAGTCGGACTATCTAAATCTTGTTTTCCTTTGGTCCTACTTAAAAAAAAAATTAGACATCTGTCAGTTTTATTACCATCAGAGGCACAGAGAGTACTATAGTCATTCAGTTTAAAAGGAAGACACCATGCTTCAGAGTAGGTTAACCCAGGCTACCATGAGCTCCGCAGCCCCTTGGTGAATCTGACTCTGTGACTCTTCCCTTCTAGAAAGAAACTTGCTCTAGAAAGAGACCTTGTTCTCAGAGGTATGGCTCCTAATCCTGGTCTCCCTATTATTGTGTGGGGGCTACCCAGGGATTGGATCCTATTCAAGTGTGTCCTTCTCTTCTGCCTCCACTGCCAATAGTCTTTTCAATGGTCTATTCTCTTCACTCCTCTACAATGTTTTCCTCAGTCCACCTGTGCACCGGCACACTCCAACCCTCTGGCTATAACAAATTTAAAAATAAGTAATTTGTAAGAGTTCTAACCATCAAGAGTACACCACACTACATTTCAATTAAATGATAACCGTTTTATGATATTCAGAATTCTGTATATGTCAGTAAGCATATACTAATTCTGTATATGTCAGTAAGCATATACTAAATGCTTCATTTAGACTCTAAAGTTTAGAGAGCAAGATGCTTTTGTATCAATATAGTATTTAAAATATAACGCCTAATGAACTGAAATTCAAGCCTTTGGTCAAGAGAGCAAATGAAAACTTTTTTTATTGGCAAGTTAGGCTTTGGTTCCAGGTTTGATTCCTCTGAATATCAGCAATCAAAACATCTCAACCCAAGTAGAGAGGATGAAATATAAATTCTAGTGAGATCTTAAATGTTTTTACAAATGGCTACGAAAAGCAGAAGCTCTTGCTTGTTTGGGTGGGTGGGACAAGTACAAACCAGACATAGATCAAGAGTTTGTAAACTGTTATGCATAATGTTCCAGAACTGTTTATATCCACATACGGACAGAAGTCACAGGTAAAGGTCAAATCCTGTTATCCGTCCTAAGGGATTTTCCAGTCTATGGCTGAAATGATATTTTTTTCTGTGTTGGTGTTGGTTAATTATAACGTCTTAAGCATGTATTCATTACTCTGTTACAGAGTATTAGACACCTGTATCAACTTAAGCCTGCCTTGGGAGAAGGGCAAGAGAGATTAAAAACAAATGATTTGGCCAAGTGCAGTGGCTCACGCCTGTAATCCCAACACTCTGGAAGCCTGAGGCTGAAGGATTGCTTGAGCCTGGAGTTTGAGACCAGCCTGAGCAACACAGTGAGACCCCATCTCTAGAAAAAAATTTTAAAATTAGCAGGATGTGGTGACGCATGCCTATGGTCTAGCTACTCAGGAGGCCAAGTGAGAAGATCACTTGAACCCAGGAGTTGGATGCTTCAGTAAGCTATGATCACACTGCACTCTGGCCTGGATGACTGTCTCTTAAAAAAGCAAACAGGAAAAAAATAAAGACTGACCAAGATACTGTGATTTTACTACTGTTATTCACAAGGCTGGATAGAAAGGGCAAATGCTGGCTAAAAACAAACAAGCACAAATACAAGGAGCAAGTGATATTTCTGGAATTCCAGACTCAAGTTCTAAAAGGATGTCAAAATTCAGGAAACCTACATTTAATCATAATGTGAATCACCTACAAAACAGAAATCCAGACTTTCTACTGAGAAACTATTTTGTTGTGCTAATGGAAAGGTATTTTCCATGTCAACAAATGGGAGCACTCTACCAACAGAAAAGCAACACTGGCAGCTTATGGAGCTAACAAAACAGCTAAATTACATATATATATATATATATGGATAATATAGATATAATTATATATATTAAATATACATATTAAACATGTACATATTTAATATATATCTAAAAGCATCCCACTCCAACAGATGCCCTACACATAGGGTTTGCTTCTCATAAATATTTAAATTGTTTAGAATGTAGGAACAGATTGAAAAATAATTTTGTACGTCTGCAGTTTGCTTTTTTTAAAAAAAAAAAATGGCTGTTTCATAAATTAGTTCCCTATTCCTAACTTTGGAGAACCTGGTTTTTTCTTACCTGTCAAGGTCCAAATATAAAACCATAAACTTTCAATGTTGGACATTCTTGCTTTTTGAAAGGAAATTATTCCTCAATTTATAACCTGTGGCCAGCTATCATGAATAATACATCCATAGCACTTGGGTTTTGTGAATGTGATCCTTCTAAATCCTCCTGCATAATAGTTTTTGGTGACTCAAAGAGTTAAAAACTGTCATTGTCATCAATATTTATTGTACATCAAACTCATTTAAAATGCTGTTAGAAATTGCTGACTGGCAAGATTGTCACTGACAAAAATACCATTTTAAGACATATTCCATGGGAAACAAACTAGAATAATTGAAAGCTAAAATAGAGCTTAATGGTAGAGAAAGTCTCAGAAATAAGGACAGACAGAGATCACAGAAAAGACCAGGAAGGACTCCTATTGTATTTTCTGATTTTGAAGAGTTCTTTGTGCTTACCTATTTACCCTAAACAAAAAGGCACGACTAAAAACATCAAATGTATTATAAAGGGTATTCTGTCTAATATCAGGCTGAGTCTCAGGACGTTACTAATCTGCCCAGGTGTTAAACCCCTGATGAGACTCTGCCTTACGGAGAGCAATGGCACTTCCCTACTAAAAACCTGCTGCCATCTGGAGAGCAAAGCCTGGGGATAGAGAACTACAAGAACAAACCTATCTGGTATAACCTGGTGACCCAGAAGCCTCTTGATCTACTGGTACTACAGCAGGTGCAACATTCTTTCCCTGCCTCCTTTCTCTCCCCCTTCACTGAGCCACATAAAGACAACTATGCCACTTCCAATGCAAATCTCAACTTCACCGCTTCATCTCTTGGAGAAGGGAATATGCCCTAAAACAGTACAGTAATTAAGTTTTGGAACTACTTTACAGTTCAATTCAATACATACCTACTGCATTCCAGGAATCCTTCACATCTGCAAGAAAGCTTGAAACCATATTTTCTTCTTTTTGACTCTGTCCAGCTATAAGCTCTGCTGGCAGTGTATATAACAAACGCCATTAGCTTCAAAGGAGGAATAATATCTAGCTACTTGGTTAAAATTTCAAGTGTGCAAAATTTTCCACTGTGGAAATGGGAAATGTTGGACACTTGAAATTTTAACCTATTGGCTAGGCATTCTTCTACTTTCCCAATTCATCACTACTAAGACTCAGACCGTTGGGAACAGATATTCCTTTCTGATTTTTAGATGCTTCTGCAAAAGCCATTGCTTCATACACACTATAGAAGAGAAGGTTTTCTTCTTCCTTTTGGCAATATTCTCCTTTGGTTAGGGAATCCCTCACAGAGGGATTACACTGAGCCAGCAGAACCTGGATTCCAATGGCTTCATAATCTCTGCGAACTTCTTTCAGTGTATGGATCCCTGCTGTATCTAAAAATTGAATTGCACTGCAGTCAATCACTATAGTATTCAGCTCCAAGGGATCATGGGAAAGTTGCACTGACACTTCATCCTGGATTCCACCAAGAGTCACTGCTTCCTCTTTGACCTTTCTCTTTGCTGCCTTCTTCCAAGCTGCCTTTATTAAAACTGGGTTGACAGTTTGTTTGTATAAAGCAGATTTAAAGCATTCTTTGTTTATGTAGTAGAGAGGGGCTACAAAACGGAAAATCTTGATGCCTGGCGTAGTTTGAAGGTTCTTGTAAGCAGACAAGGATTCAAAGACTTCGGACCCTTCCACCAAGCCAAGCAATGAAATCTTTGGCTTCTGAGTGCGGAGGATGACACAAAACATAGAAAAACAAACCCCAACAAGCAGTCCTATTTCAGTACTCAGCAGTGCAGAGGAGAGCATAGTAACAAACCAAATAACTGTATCCATTCTACTAACACTCCACATCTTGGGAAGATCCCTAAATTTACGAAGGGCTCCCCGTAGATTTACAATTGTGATCACACCAAGGACACTTTTTTGAAGGGAATAGAACAAAGGAGCTATTACTAAGAGGACCAACAAAAGAACCAGGGCTGTTACCACACCAGAAAGCTGAGTTTGGCAGCCTGTAGATTCTTTAACCAATGTCTTTGCAAGAGCTGCACTAGTAGTAAAACAGTGGAAGAAGGAAGGGATGATATTACAAAAGCCAATGGCGTACATTTCTTGGTTCGCTCTGACTGTGTAGCCATGTTTCTTGGCAAACATCTCAGAAAGTGATACAGTGATAGCAAAACCAATGATGGAAATTGCGATTGCATCTACAGCCACACTAGGAATTAGGTTCCACTCTGGTACTCTGGGTGGCATAAACCCAGTGGGAATATGTCCAGCAATACTAGAATCATAATTCTCATGTAGTTTTCCAAAATGAGAGGCCAATGTGGCTGCCACAACAACAACAAGTTCAACAGGAATCGGTGCCTTAAGCTTGGACTTGAAGTGTTCATTGAGTTCTTTGGTTGGCAAAAGAACCAAAAGGCACAAAAGGCTGGTGATAAGATCACAGGTATTGGTCTCACGGATGTTTCTGAAGATATGTATCCAGGTCGTGATGAGTGAGCCCACACCATTACTCCGAGGAAGGTTGAGCCCAAGGAGATACTTGGCCTGAGATGTAAGAATAGTGAAGGAGGCACCAGTGACAAATCCACTCAGCAAGGCATCTGAGAGGTAGACAGAAACAAAACCCACTTGAAAGAAGCCCATCGCTACCTGGAAGGAAGGATATAGAACTGTTAAATACAAATGGAAAAGAACGTCTACGTTTTGTATTATCCTGACATTTCTTGCATGGAGACATATCATCAGAGCATCACAGAATGTCAGAGCTAGAATAAACACAATCATACATCAATCTTCTCATTTTACAAAGGAAAAATTATGTTTAAAGGGCTAAGCAACCTGCCCAAGGTCACAATGTTAATTATTAGCCCAGGTGAGACAGGAACATGAGATTTCTATCTTTTCATACAATATTACTTAAGCTTGAATAAGGTTCACACCTCTTTTTTTTAATTTTTCATTCTTTCCATCACAAAGAACAGATTTCTCTCTCTCTCTCTTTTATTTTATTTATTTATTTTTTTTTGAGACAGAGTCTCACTCTGTCACTAGGCTGGAGTGCAGTGGCACGATCTCGGCTCATTGCAGCCTCCACTTCCTGGGTTCAAGCAATTTTCATGCCTCAGCCTCCCGAGTAGCTAAGACTACAAGTGTGTGCCACCACACCCAGCTAATTTTTTTGTATTTTTAGTAGAGATGAGGTTTCACCATGATGGCCAGGATGGTCTCCATCTCTTGGCTCTTCATCCACCTGCCTCGGCCTCCCGAAGTGTTGGGATTACAGGCATGAGCCACCGCACCCCGCCATAACAGATCTCTTTTAAAAGAAAAAAATTCTCAAGGATCCAGAAGAAAACTTCAAGTTGGAAAAATTCTTCTAGTTAAGAAACCATGTATTTTCCTTAAATACAATCATTACTGTAAAAGTCAAGTCTTACTGCTTCTCAGCCTTTTGTCTAAGAGCAAGTGTACAAGTGAAGTTTTAATTGGTAAAGCAAAAAATTAGATTCACATCAAAATAGAATCACACTTTAAAAATTGTACAATTATCTTTAACCTCATACTAAGAAACCATTCTCATGTAGTATATGTGTACTGATGCCATACTGTCTCCCATATTAACAATAATTCTGCATTTTACTTATTTTTTCCACTTTCTAATAAGTTTTAAGAATTCTATTATGCCTTCCTCCTTCTTGGTGAGGCATACTAACAAAAAAGCAAAAGTTGGCTGCGTGCAATGGCTCATGCCTGTAATCCCAGCATTTTGGGATGCTGTGTTGGGAGGATCACTTGAGTCCAGGAGTTTGAGACCAACAGACCCTGTCTCTTTATAAATAAATGAATAAATAAGTAAGTAAGTTGACTCTAAGAAGCACAGCTCACCTTCACACCATCCTCACTCTCCCTCCCCACTCGTCTGAGCACCAAATAAAGTGAGCTACTCTTCCCTTTCCCTCGTTGGTTTGAAATGCCTGTATTAGAGAAGAGGTTTAATCCTGGCACTGGCTCCTGGATGCCAAAAGCCAGGGGCATGATGATAATGACAGATTAGTGGATTCTATAGGAGACTCAAGAAGAATTTGATTTCTAATCCTTTCTCCTGGCTGATAATATGAAACTGTGGTCCCCAACTTTTTCCCTCTCTCCACAACAATCCAAGAGAACTACTACCTTTAGTAAGAGTCACTCAATAGATTAGCAATTCTAATGGAAGGTGAGGGACATTTAGAATTTGAGGCTGGGTGTGATGGCTCACGCCTATAATTCCAGCACTTTGGGAGGCCGAGACCGGAGGATTCCTTGAGCTCAGGAGTTCGAAACCAGCCTAGGCGACATGGCAAAACCCTGTCTCTACAAAAAATACAAAAATCAGCTAGGTGTGGTAGCATATGCCTGTAGGCCTAACCACTCAGGCGGTTGAGGTAGGAGGATTGCTTAAGCCAGGGAGGCTGAGGTTGCAATGAACTAAGATAGTGCCACTGCTCTCCAGCCTGGGTGATAGAGACCCTGCCTCAAAAAAAAAAGAAAAAAAAAAAAAAAAGAAAAAAAAAAGAAAAACTCCTGCACTCTCAACCCCCATCTGTTACCCACTTGCCTAACTGCTAATGCTGACTCTGCCAATAACCAACCATAAATAATCTCAAGCAAAGCCAAGAGTTTCTGACATGTAAAATTAAAGAGTTGTACTAGATGGTGTGAGGTCCAGAGAACCAGCCTTATATTACCTGTGGTCCAGTTAGGGTTTGAATTTTGCCTCTACCCTTTATAAACCCTGAGCTCTCGATAAATGATACCTTTAATTATTGTGATTCCTAAGATCCCATACAGAGATGAGATTTCATGTAATAGATTACTTTTCTAGAAATAACCAGTTGGTTTCATTGCTTCTTACCTGATAAACTCCGGCCATAAAGGTTACAGTGCTGCCAACCATAATTGCATAGCAACTTTTGTCACATATCCTGTCTGATGTATGATTTAATAATGTGCTCCCATTTGAAACCATTCCTAAGGAAGGAGCACTATGGGCACTGTCATAGCCTGCTTTCTGTAGTTCTCGGTCAACTGTCTCACCAATCATAAGGCACAGTACTCCAAAAATGCCCACAGAGATGTGACGGGAGGTACCCAAGAGGAAATAAATGATGCTGGCAAAAAAAGATGTGTACAGACCATAGACAGGTTCTTGGCCAGCCAGTAGGGAATAAGCAATGGACTGGGGCACCAGTAAAATGCCCACAATCAAGCCTGACATCACATCCCCTAAAATGTTTTTCTTCAGGTCGTATTTTGGGAGCCACTGAACAACAGGAAGGAAACCTAAAATCATATTTTTGGCTTTGGTTGGACTGCACTGGCAATTCTTCTGCAGCTTTTTAATAAGAAACTGCTTGAAGTTTGTATTTGATTTCTCTTGACGCTCAATAAGTATCCTAGGATAAGGTCTGCATTGATCACTGGTCTCAAATTGCTTGAAGTCAGTACTTGATTCCCTTTGAAGCTCCAGAGGGATCCCAGATGGAGAACTGGGATCATTTCCTTCAGCCGAGTCTCTGGGTGAAAGGTCATGTTGCTCTTTACCTTCCGAAGACATTTCTGGAGATAGATGGTTCAGCTTCCTACACCAGAGAAAATACCAGTGTTCATCGATCAAGTGATTTTCAGGGCTCACATATGCTAACAATTCTACTTGCCATTTCATGAGAGTTAAGAGGAATTCACTTTTGGAATAGGTATCTTATGTCCCTTTTCCTTAATTGAGACTCATTTGTCTTGGGTAGGGGACAAAAGAAAAGACCAGAACCAGACCATAAACAGCCAAGTCAAAGCAAATAACTGGCTGGGTACAGGACTTCTCAAGAGTGTAAGCCATTAAGGATTCTTCTCCATATATGCCTGGCTCCCCCTGCAGTTTTTCCTCCAGAAAAGGTATAAGGGCAGCCTGTTCCCTTTCCATACATATGCTACCAGTGGTCTTCTTCCCAGGCTTTTCACCTCCCAGGCAGATTGCAAAAGAGGATCTGGTCTTAACCCCTGCTGTCACCTTAACCCCTACCTACCAGTCCCTGGAACAAGGAAGATGGTCCTTTTTTAAAAAAATTTTGGGTCCCTTTTTAAACAACCTGCTAAATGTTGAAAATAAATGGAAGAAAAAGTAAGTTGCAGGGTAAAGGTAAATGTTTTCGGCAATAAAAATAAACTAGGGCAGAATGCATTTGAGTCTTTGAACAGTACTCCGTTGCTTCGTAGGAAAGAGGAGAGAGAAGTTGACATGAGGATGCTGAATGTAAAGGGCATGGAGAGGGCTGACGGGCCAAGTGTCTCATCCATGCTGTAGCAGGTTGTGGTCTATTCCACTATGTTCTAGTACGGAGTCATCTGCTCTGTGGGCAGGGCCCACATTCATCTAAAATTCACTTTACTAGTCTAAGTACACACTCTGCAACACGGGTTGAATAGAGAAATAATGTTGCCCTGCACTTCCTGTATTGTAGGAAATACAGGTGATCCTCCATCTCTGGGTCCTACGGTAAAACTAATACCGTTAAGACCTACCACTAGGAACTATACGAAAACAAAGGAGGTAAAGATAACCAAAAGTGAGAAAGGACAACAACAAAAAATAAGTCAAATAACAGGAGTAAAAGAAGAAAATGAACCTGGGTCTCAAAGGAGTAGAGAGTATAAATCGTTTATCAAATACTTCATGAATTAGTGTCTTTACATTAGCTGTTTACTTAGCTTGGAATGGCCATCCACCTCAGCCTGTCAAGATCCTAATAATTTTTTTAAACCCAGTTGTGATGCTACCTTTTCAAGAAAGCACTAACCAATCTCCCCTAGCCCAAATGAAATACTACACCTTCTGGGTCCCATAGCATGTTGCACCTCCATTATAGTACTAAACATACTCTTTTATTAGCAAAGTGGGAATCTCTAGCTCCTGGAGGAAAGACATCTTGTTCATCAGTGTAATCTGAATGTAATGTAGTAACGCGGAGATAGCAGGCTTACAAAACATTTGAATCAATGAATCAATAAATGAACAAACGTTTGTGACTATGGCCAGATAGAGACAATATTTTTTTATTTTTTATTTTTTTTGAGACAGAGTTTTGCTCTGTTGCTCAGGCTGGAGTGCAGTGGCATGATTTTGGTTCACTGCAACCTCCGCCTCCTGAGTTTAAGCAATTCTCCTGTGTCAGCCTCCTGACTAGCTGGGATTACAGGCGCATGCCACCACGTCTAGCTAATTTATGTATTATTAATAGAGACATAGGGTTTCACCATATTGGTCAGGCTGGTCTTGAAACTCCTAACCTCAGGTGATCCACCCATTTTGGCCTCCCAAAGTGCTGAGATTACAGGCGTGAGCCACCACACCCAGCTGAGACAACATATTTCCTGAAGGACTCAGGAAGTTTCCTATTTTGGAACTGACAGAAAAAGGAGCCCTTGTGAGGTTCTATAAACCTAATGTTACGAAAGTGACAAAATCCAGGACCTATGTCTTATTCAAAAACATAAGATATGTAAAAGTAACCCATACTCATGTTGCTTAGGTTTAACAAGAGTAAATATTTTGATGGTCTTCTGAAGTAGATAAGGAAAGAAAGAATAGACTTAGATGGCCACTGACCCTGAGAAAATCAATCAGGTTGATGGATACACCCAGCAGCTCTTTGCTCCACAACGCAACCAGTCTGTGACTCTCTTCTCATTTCCTGCTTTCTTGAGCTAGCTTGAGTGCACCAATGTCCTACTTTGGAGAGCTCTTGGTGATTTCTGGGTCAAAAGGTTTTTCCAAGCCTAAGATATGCAAAAGAGACATAAGAAAAAACATGGAATCCAAATCTTGCCCTGTATGGCTGCTATCTGGGAAGAATATAGATAAAAATTAATACTAGAAAATACAACAAAGAAATGGAAGCTATAAGAAAAAATCAAATAAGTAATGCTAAAAGTGAAAAACACAGTAACAGAGATGAAGAATGCCTCTGATAGGATCATTAGTAGACCTGAAAACCAAAGAAAGAATCAATGAACTCAAAGACAAGTCAACAGAAATTACCTAAATTAAAATGCAAAAACAATTTAAATAACAAAACAAAATTAAAAAACCCAATTATCAACAATGTACCATAATATCCAAGAGCTGTAGGACACATCAAAGTATCAAACATATGCATAATTAAAATCCCAAAAGAAGAGAGAGAATGGGCAGAAGAAGTATTTCAAGATGTGATGGCCAAGAAATTTCCAAAATTAATGAGACATCAAAATATAGATCCAAGTCACCTGACATCAGGAGTTCGAGACCAGCCTGACCAACATGGTGAAACCCTATCTCTACTAAAAATATAAAATTAGCTGGGTATAGTGGCACATGCCCATAATCCCAGCTACTCAGGAGGCTGAGGCAGGAGAATCATTTGAACCCAGGAGGTGGAGGTTGCAGTGAGCCAAGATGGTGCCATTGCACTCCAGTCTGTGCAACAAGAGTGAAACTCTGTCTTAAAAGAAAACAAAACAAACAAGCAAACAAAATATGTATATGTGTATACACAAACACACACACACACACACACACACACACACACACACATTCTGCATTTATATCTATCTCCAAGAATCTCAGAGAATACCAAGAAGGATAAATATAAAAACAAAATCCTCACCTATACATATGACATTCAAGCTGCTGAAAACAAAAGACAAAGAGAAAATCCTGAAGACAAAGAAAAAACATATATTACTTATGTAGAAACAAAAATAATAATTATAGCAGACTTCCTATTGGAAATCATGGAGGCCAGAACATTATAGAGTGGTATCTTCACATCCCAGAAATATGTATCTTTTTTAGAAATAGAGCCTTGCCCTGCTCCCCAGGCTGAAGTTCAGTGGCATGCAATTATGGCTCACTGTGGCCTCCATTTCATGGGCTCAAGTGATTCTCCCACCTCAGCCTCCTTAGTGAAGATTACAGGTGTGCACCACCACACCTGGCTAATTTTTAAATTTTTTTAGAGACAGGGTCTTGAGACTAAGCTCCCCAGGCTGGTCTCAAACTCTTGGTATGAAGTGATCCTCCCACCCTGGCTTCCCAAAGTGCTGGGATTATAGGCATGAGCCACCACATCTGACCCCAGAAATATAACTTTTAACACAGAATTCTTTACCTAGAAAAAATATTTTAAAAGATAAGAGGCCAGGCATAGCGGTGTATACCTGTGGCCCCAGCTACCTGGAAGGCTGAGGTAGGAGGATTGCTTGAGCCTGGGAGGTTAAGGCTGCAATGAGCTGCAATCATGCTACAGCACTTCAGCCTGGGTGACAGAGAGAGATTCTGTCTTAAATAAAATAAAATCAATAAAAGATAAAAAAGAAATAAAAACTTTCTCAGATAAACACTAAGAGGATTTCAGGCCAGCAGACCAGCACCATATATATATGTGGGGGGAAGAGGAGAGGGAGAGGAGGGGAGAAAGGGAGACCAAGACAGAGAGGGAGTGGAGAAGAGAAGGGGTAGAGAGAGAGAAACAGAGAAAGACATACAGAGAGAGAGAGAGACAGTTTCAGGAAGGTTCTTTAGGCAAAAAGAATATACCAATCAGAAATTCAGTTCTACATAACAAAGAAGTAAAGTCCAGGAAATGGAACAAATAAAGTAAAATTCATTATTTCAATTAAAAAATATTTAATTGGGCCGGGCGCGGTGGCTCAAGCCTGTAATCCCAGCACTTTGGGAGGCCGAGGCGGGTGGATCACGAGGTCAAGAGATTGAGACCCTCCTGGTCAACATGGTGAAACCCCGTCTCTACTAAAAATACAAAACATTAGCTGGGCATGGTGGCACGTGCCTGTAATCCCAGCTACTCAGGAGGCTGAGGCAGGAGAATTGCCTGAACCCAGGAGGCGGAGGTTGCGGTGAGCCGAGATCACGCCATCGCACTCCAGCCTGGGTAACAAGAGCGAAACTCTGTCTTAAAAAAAAAAAAAAAAAAAAAATATATATATATATATATATATATATATATATATATATATATTTAATTGCTCTAAAAGATAACTGTTTAAACCAAAGATGGGAATGCATTTTGTTTACAGCATATGCAAAATAAATGTGTGACACAACAATCACACAGAATCGGAGGGGGAATTGGGAATTTTAAAGTCTTTAAAAATTTTTTTTGATTATTATTATTTTTTAAAAGAGATGAGGTCTCGCTGTGTTGTTCAGGCTAGTCTCAAACTTGTGGGCTCAAGGGATCCTCCTACTCTGCCCTCCCAAAGTGCTGGGATTACAGGCATGAGCCACCATGCCCAGCAAACTGTAAGGTCTTACAGTAGATATGAAATAGTATATTATTTGAACATAGGCTCTGATTAAAGATGTACATTTAAACCTAAGAGTAACCACTACATTTTTTAAAAGATACAAATAATAATAGTGGCGATAAAATAGAATCATAAAAAACTGTCAACACAAGATAAAGTAGAAAAGAAAGATAAAAGATAAACAGAACAAACTGAAAACAGTTGGTAAGATGGTAGCGTTTAATAAAAAAAATCACATTAAATCTAAATGGTCTAAACTTGCCAATTAAAGATGGAGACTGTCAGATAGAATTAAAAAATAGGGTCCAATTTGCTGTCTACTTGAAACCCACTTTAAAGATATAGATAGTTTAAAAGTGAAAGGACTGGCCCAATTTAGTAATTTATTCAGCTTATAAATGACAGAGCAAAGTAATAAAATGTACATTTTGGGATTCCCAAGAATAGATCCTTTTTTAATATGTTACTATTCCTATCTAATTAGCTTCTCTAATTTCAGATATTTCCGAACACCTTAAATTCAGCTATTCTACACATTCCAGTTTCACCTAGCTGATACCCAAAATGATCCAGTAATAATATTGACAATCTTGTTCCCAACTCTCCCTTTCTCTACATTCATGGCCATGGTCCTTTCTCATCTCCAGCTCTTAGAAACTTAGGTATTCACTCAGAAACAGTCCCACAAGTAGAACTAACTCAGCCACCAGTCTGAATCCACAAAGTTCCATAATCATGCTTTGCTTTACCTATGTATATATGCTACAAACTCACTGCTAAATAAAACCAGAAGCTACTGACTACTATGATTATGGCATCTAAGCAGAGAAAAATCTGAAAGAGAATAGTTTGTTTAGAAAGTCTTCAAGGGAAGAACATACCTAACTCGGGTTCTGAAGTCTAGGTCAGATTTGAAAGGATGAGAGAAGGCTTGGAATATAGGTGAGGGAGAAGAAAACACAAACAGCAATAGTTCTAATGTTGGAGGAAAAGAATCAGAAATGAGAATGTTATATTTAAAATGCAGAATGCTTACGGGGGATTAGTGGGAGAGGAGCCAACAGAGGTACCTGGGGGAGATCTGGAGGGCCCTTTACGCCGGGTCAAGAAAGTGAGCCTTTAATCTGCAGGCAATGCATAGGCCCTGAAAGTTTTTGAGAAAGTCACTTACTGTATCACTCATTTGGCAAATAATTATATATGTTCTGGTCTGATGTTATATTATTTCACTAAAGCATTTTACCTTTCCTTTTACGGATAAAAAATAGTTTAAGGTAGTTTTAGAAAAACAAAACTAGGCCAGGCACAGTGGCTCATACTTATAATCCCAGCACTTTAGGAGGCCGAGGTGGGTGGATTGTTTGAGGTCAGGAGTTTGGGATCAGCCTGAACAACACGGTGAAACCCCGTCTCTACTAAAAATACAAAAGGCAGCCAGGCGTGATGGCACACGCCTGTAATCCTAGCTACTCAAGAGGCTGAGGCATGAGAATTGCTTGAACCCGGGAGGTGGAAGCTGAAGTGAGCTGAGATCATGCCACTGCACTCCAGCCTGGGCGACAGAATGAGACCCTTTCTCAGAATAAACAAAAATAAACTATAAACAGGTACAACCAAGACAGATTCTCCATGTATACAGTACCATCTGATCCTCTAACTCACTGTTGTCAGAAAGTCCAGGGAAAGATCATAGCACTATAAAGGTCCAGGAGGGCCAAGGATGAGCAAAGCCTTCTGTATTCCTCTCCATTTCATTCACAGATGGCTACAACCAGGATGGTTAAAGTGCAGGCTACTTTCCAGGCCCTTGCCCTGGACTGAGAAGTTAATACTGTGAGAGGACCAGTCCTTTGGAGGAAAAGCTAAGATGACTACTCATCAGAGGAAAACTCAGATCCATCCATGGGCCTGCAACCCCTGCGTACTCCATCGGTGTTCTCAGGTGTCAACAAGCCGTCTCCGGCTGGATTGGCTAACTTTTCCATGTGAGCTCCTAGAGGTTGGGTACTGGTCTTCATTAAAGTATAAACATATTTTAAGCTCCTACTATAAGCTAACCACTGTGCTAGACACAATGCATCAGAACCTAAACCCCAAACCTAGATGTCAATCTTTCTTTCCCCTATGTCAGGGCGTCCCCAAACTACGGCCTGCGGGCCGCATGCAGCCCCCTGAGGCCATTTATCCGGCCCCCCGCCGCACTTCAGGAAGGGGCACCTCTTTCATTGGTGGTCAGTGAGAGGAGCACAGTCTGTGGCGGCCCTCCAACGGTCTGAGGGACAGTGAACTGGCCCCCTGTGTAAAAAGTTTGGGGACGCCTGCCCTATGTTATATTCCCATATGTAATCCATCAGAAAGTCCTGTCTGCTGTGCCTTGAATAATATATTTATCCTCTCCCCACTAGCCAAACAAATCCAGTCACATCTCACTGCCCTCCTACTATTCTCCCTCACCTGGAATACTCTAATATCCTACAAGATCTGAACACTGCCTCCCTTTTCGCCCTTATTTCCTACTGGCTTTTTGAGGTTGCCGGAGCATGCCAAGTCAATTCCATTCTTGGGGTCACTGCACTTGCTCAAGTTCTCTTTGCCTGAAATAATCATCTCACAGATCTGTACAGGCATGTTCTCATCCTTTGGGTCTCAGTTTTTTTTTTTTTAGTGACAGGATTTCACTCTGTCACACAGGCTGCTGTGTAGTGGCATGGTCGTAGCTCACTATAGCCTTGAACTCCTAGGCCCAAGCAATCCTCCCACCTCAGCCTTCCAGGTAGCTAGGACTACAGGTACACACCATGAGACTTGGCTAATTTGTTTTTATTCCTTTATAGAGACAGGGTCTCGCTATGTTTCCCAGGCTGGTCTCGAACTCCTGGGCTCAAGCAATTCTTCCACTTTTGCCTACCAAAGTGTAGCCACCGCCAAGGTGTGAGCCACCATGTCTGGCCTCAGTTTATATGTCACCTCCTCACAGAAACCTTCTTTGACCATCCCAACCAAATAAAATACCTCCTTTCCAGCATTCTTTATATCCTTACCTGGCTTTATTTTCTTCACAGCACTTCAGACTTTTGAAATTCTGTTACTTATAAGTAAAACTATTATTTACAGTCTTTCTCATACTTATTTTATTTCCATTATCAAGAACAATGCTTAGCACATAGTAGAGGTTCAGTAAATTCCTGCTAAAATGAATAAGAACGCTGTCACCAGGTTGGAGTTCAGTGGTGCGATCTCAGCTCACTGCAACCTCTGCCTCCCAGGTTCAAGTGATTCTCCTACCTCAGCCTCCTGAGTAGCTGGGACTACAGGCACGCGCCACCATGCCCAGCTAATTTTTGTATTTTTGGCACTGACGAGGTTTCACCATGTTGAACAGGATGGTCTTGATCTCTTGACCTTTTGATTTGCCCGCCTTGGCCTCCCAAAGTGCTGGGATTACAGGCATGAGCCATCTCGCCTGGCATAAAGAACTCAATTTCTACCCACAATCAGTGGATTAAGACAGTTTTAAACAGCATTCTAAGTACCATAACAGAAAGATTTAGAGCATTCTGAGAGTAGAGAATAGGCTGCAGGCCAATGTGAAGTAGGAAGCTGCAACCTTAATAAAAAGGGAAAAGATAACTCAGGCAAGTGAAAGGTCACAGTATAGTCCAAGACCCGGGAAAACATCATACCAAGTTCCAGGAGCAAAGTTGTAGGAGGTAAGGCTGGAGGGAAAGATTAGTTTTTATGTAATCCCAAGAAGTCACGAGTTCATCCTCTAAGATAGTTACCAGAGGCCTAACCTCCAAGGCAGGGCAAGAGGTGTGACGTTTCAGTGGTACAACTAGGTAAGACGTGGTGCTTAAAAAGACATATGCAAACAAGTCTAAGATGAATTCTGAGAGGGACCACACAAAAGGAAGGATGACATACAGGAAGATGGAGAAGAAAATGGAAAGACAGGAAGCAGCAGAAAGTCTGACTTTGGGTTTTTTAGGTTGGAGATTTCTATAATATGTCCAGATGGTATGTCCAGCAGGCAATTAGAAATGTGGTTCTCAAGCACAGGAGAGAAGCCAACATTGGAAAAATAAATGGGGTGGAGGGAAAGCTATATGGTATCTCATCCTCCTCTGAATTCCATTCATATGTTCAATAAATGTTTGTTGAATATGTGCTTTATCTTCCCAACTAGATTAAAATTATTCAAGATGTTCTACAATTTTTGTGTATTATCATAATACCTAGCATAGAATTAGGCACATACAGGAAGTATCTAATAAATAGTTTTTGATGGAGAGATTGGTTTTTATTTTAAAAAGCTATTTTAACAAAAAATTCTCCAAGAAGAATTAGCTTTGACTGTTGTTTGACAAAAATTTGATTTTTGTTTCCTTAAAAGACATATGAGGATGGGCACCGTGGTTCGCACCTGTAATCCCAGCACTTTGGGAGGCCAAGACAGGTGGATCGCTTGAGGTCAGGAGTTCAAAGCCAGCCTGGGCAACATGGCAATAAAAAATACAAAAATTAGCTGGGCGTGGTGGTGGCACACACCTGATTACCTGTAATCACAGCTACTCAGAAGGCTGAGGCACAATAATTGCTTGAACCCAGGAGGTGGAGGTTGCAGTGAGCCAAGATCATGCCACTACACTCTAGCCTGGACAACAAAGCAAGAATCCATCTCAAAAGAAGACAGCTGATACACTGCTGGTAGAAATGTAAAATGGTGCCAACACAACGAAAAACCGTTTGGTGATTCCTCAAAAAGTTAAACACAGCATTGCTATATGACCTAGAAATTCCACTTATACTCAAAGGATTAAAGACTGTAACTCAAACAGATATTGTATTAGTATTAACAACACTATTTACAATAGCTAAAAGGAGAAAACAATCCAAGTGTCCATCAACAGATGAACAGATAAATGAAGCATGGTATAACCATGGAATAGAATATTATTTGACAATTAAAAAGGAATTAATTTCTGATACTCTTCATCTACAACATGCATGAACCTTAACACCATCATGTTAAGCAAAAGACTGACATGATACATGTAGTACCTGGATCTAATTTTTTTAAAAAGACACAAAAGGTTGTATGATTCCACTTACACAAAATATCTAGCAAAGGTAAAAGGGGCCAGGCACAGTGGCTCATATTTATAATCTCAGCATTCTGGGAAGGCTGAGGAGGGTGGATTGCTTGAGCCAAGGAGGTCAAAGCTGAAGTGAGCTACGATCGTGCCACTAAACTCCAGCCCACGTGACAGAACAACAACAAAATACATGTATAAAGAGAGAGAATAAGCAAACTCATAGAGACAGAAAACAGATAAGCGTTTACTGTTGGGGGGAGTGGTGAGTTACTGGTTACAGAGTTTCTATTTCAAGTTTTGGAAATAAATAGTAGTAACGGTTACAAGCCATTGTGCATGTACTTAATGCCACTGTATTGTACACTATGTTAATATTAGATGAACGAGATTTCACGGAAAAAACTTTACAAAATGCAAACTAATCAGTCCCCAAGTTCATTTCCTGACACCTCCACCAAAAGAAAGAAAGAAAGATAGAAAGAAAGAAAGAAAGAAAGAAAGAAAGAAAGAAAGAAAAAAAGAAAGAAAGAAAGAAAAGAAAAGAAAAGAAAAAGTTTATGCTAATGTATAGTGACAGAAAGTAAATCAGTGGTTATTTTGGGATAGGAAGTAAGGAGGGATAGGAGGGAGAGATTATAAAGGGGCATGAGGAAATTTTGGGGATTGATGGATATGTTCACTATCTTGATTGTGGTGACAGTTTTATATATACATATATAGAGAGAGTACATTTTAATACAATTTATTGTATGTCAATTACACTACAATAAAGCTATAAAAAGTCTAATTCTTATCTGAAGGGGAAAAGACTAGCTTGAATATAATCTATTACATAATTATCTTTTTCTTTTTTTTAAGAGACACAATCTCACTGTTGCTCAGACTGGAGTGGTGGCCATTCATAGGCGTGATCATAGTTCACTGCAGCCTTGAACTACTGGCCTCAAGCGATCCCCCACTTCAGCTTCCAGATTAGCTGGGATTAGGGACAAACGCTGCTGTGCCCACCTAAGTCATTTTGTTTTCAACTGCAGTTTATATTTCAATTCCTAAGAAATTATCACTGAATGTTCCAATACTCTGGATACGCAGCCTTGGGAAATGTGTTTCATAAGTGCCCAAACACACACAACTAACTTTGGGAGAAAGTATTTAAGCAGTGTTTTACTTCTTTTTGTAATATTTTTCAAAAAACAGTTATATTTGGTTTTAAAATATGATAGCTTCATTGGATAGACTTGATAACATAATATTAATAATCAAAAAATCCAAAATCCAAAATGCACCAAAATCTGAAACTTTTGAGTACCAACATGATGCTCAAAAGAAGTGCTCACTGGTACAATTCAGATTTCCAGATTAGAGATGCTCAACTAGTATGTATAAAGCAAATATTTAAAAACCCCAAAAAATCAGAAATCGGAAACACTCCCAGTCCCAAGCATTTCAGATAAGAGATACTCAACTTGTACCGGGATTTTCCTAAGAAAGCTAGGCCATTTAAAACTGAGCTTCACAACCTATTGTAAATACGGTTATGCACGTTTGTGTATGTGTGCTTAAGTAACTGCGTTAAACACATACACAACCTAAAACCACAGGCAGTGAGGGTCAGTAGAAAAATTAACCTGTTGTCAGGAGCCCTGGAATACAGGCAGCCATAACCCTCTGTCCCAAACATGAGACAGTTCAAGCTAAATGATCAAATCATTAATGGCAGTTTTCCTGAATTAGAGGACTTTAGAGCTGGACAGAGATCAAGAAATCTAACCGCTATGTTTTTTTAGATAAGAAATATAGATTCAGCTGGGCGCCAGTGGTCTACAACTGTAATCCCATCACGTAGGGAGGCTGAGGTGGGCATATCTCTTGAGCTCATGAGTTCAAGACCAGCCTGACCAACATTGTGAAACCCAGTCTCTACTAAAAATACAAAAATTAGGCCAGGCGTGGTGGCTCACACCTGTAATCCTAGCACTCTGGGAGGCCGAGGTGGGTGGATCAACTGAGGTCAGGAGTTCAAGACCAGCCTGGTCATCATGGTGAAACCCCATCTTTAATTAAAAAAAAAAATTATAAAAATTAGCCAGGTGTGGTGGCACATGCCTATAATACCTGCTACTTGGGAGGCTGAGGCATAAGAATCACTTGAACCCAGGAGATGGAGGTTGCAGTAAGTTGAGATCACACCACTGCACTCCAGCCTAGGCGACAGACAAGACTGTCTCAATCAATCAATCAAGGTTCAGATTAGTGAAATCATTTGCTACTTAAAGGCAGAGATGGATCCAGAACCCAAGTATCCCGACTGCTAACGTTTTTCCTTTAATAGATTGCCTATGCCAGTTTCCGTAAGTGTATAAATACATCAAATAATTACAGAAAAACTAGCCAACCTAGTAACAACCTATAGATCTCAAGTTTGTGGAAAACCTCAAGTCTTAACATTAATCCAGTATTAGTATGAACAAGTCAACTACCAAAGTAAGTCTCTTCTCTTAGATGGAAAAATCTCAAACTAGACTGGTAAGAGCTACGATATAAGAAAAAAAAATTAAGAAATAATTTTTTTAAAATAAAAATAAGTAGACTAGACTAGAATATATAATTTGGAAATAATTTTCTAGTACTTCACACAGCTTTTTTTTTTTTTGGAGACGGAGTCTTGCTCTGTTGGCCAGGCTGGAGTGCAGTGGTGTGATCTGGGCTCACTGCAAGCTCCACTCCCGGGATCAAACGATTCTCCTGCCTCGGCCTCGCGAGTAGCTGGGACTACTGTGCCTAGCTAATTTTTGTATTTTTAGTGGAGACAGGGTTTCACCATGTTGGTCAGGCTGGTCTCTAACTCCTGACCTCAGGTGATCAGCCTCCCAAAGTGCTGGGATTACAGCTGTGAGCCATCACGCCTGGCTACACACAGCCTGTAAGTAGGGGAATCATGACTTGAACAAGCCTGCCTGATTCGAAACTATACTGTCACTTGATTGCTTATTTTGAAGGTTTTTTTAAACCTTCAGAAAAGTTGAAAGAATGATACATGGAATACTTACAGAATAACGATTCACCTATTAAACAATTTACAATTCATGTAAGATGTTAAAGTACTCTCTCCATACTCATAGGGATTTTTTTTTATTCTTCTCGTTTTTGAACTATTTGAAAGTTGCTAGAGATTCCAGAATTCCTCAAAAAAAAAGAAAAAAAAAGTTAAAAAACAACAACAACAAAAAAGAAGCTGCAGGCAAAGTTCAGCCTTAAACACTTTATTAAATCTTCATATTTTTAATTTTTAAAAACATTTTTATTTTGAAGTAACTGTGGACCTACGGAAAGGTTGCAAAAACAGTACAGAGTTCCTGTATAATGTTCACTTAGTTTCCTCTAATATTCAACCTACATTTTAATTTTTTATCTTTTTTGAGATGGAGTTTCACTCTGTCACCCAGGCTGGAGTGCAATGGCACGATCTCAGCTCACTGCAACCACTACCTCTCAAGCTTAAGTGATCCTCCCACCTCAGCCTCCTGAGTAGCTGGGATCATAGGTGCATGCCACTATGCCCAGCTAATATTTTGTATTTTTTGTAGGGACAGGTTTTTGTCATGTTGTCCACGCTGGTCTCAAACTCTTGAACTCAAGTGATCTGCTGGCCTTGGCCTCCCAAATTGCTGGGATTACAGGCATGAGCCATGGTGTCCGGCCTGAACCTACATTTTTAAAGCACTATGCATGTCTCTTCTGCAAAAGAAGCATTCATTAGCAAGATGAGGTCAACCATTTGGATATGCTCCCCAAAAATCTGCACTGGCTCCCCACCTCCTACCAATTATAGTCTAAAAATGTTGGTATCAGCTTCTATAAATGAATCTGAAACCGCCCACTGTTTTGCTTCCTCCTATGCATGAGTGTTCCAATCACCAGTCCCTGAAAATATTAAGCAGCCTTTGTCCTCGGGGCCTTTGTTCATATTGCCCAGCCTCAAATGACACCTTATACACGAGCTCCTTCCTAGATACGATATATAAAATAGAGGCCAGGCATGGTGGTTCATGTCTGTAATCCCAGCACTTTGGGAGGCCAAAACAGGAAGATCACTTGAGGCCAGGAGTTCAAGACCAGCCTGGGCAACATAGCAAGACCTCAACTCTACCAAAAAAAAAAAAGTTAAAAAAATATGTAAAATAGCAGGCTGAACATGGTGGCTCACGCCTGTAATCCCAACACTTTGGGAGGCCGAGGCAGGTGGATCATCTGAGGTCAGAAATTCGAGACCAGCCTGGCCAACGTGGTGAAACCCCATCTCTACTAAAAAATATAAAAAATTAGCCATGTGTGGTGGTGGCAGGTGCCTGTAATCTCAGCTACTAGGGAGGCTGAGGCAGGAGAATTACTTGAACCCAGGAGGTAGAGGTTGCAGTGAGCCAAGGTTGTGCCACTACACTCCAGCCTGGGCAACAAAAGTGAAACTCCATCTCAAAAAAAAAAAAAAAACATATATATATATATATCACTGCCATTACTGCCATTTCCACATCTCCCTCATGGGCCCAGCCTTGCCTTGCACTCCTATGCCCTTTGCTTTGCTTTATTTTTCTCCATATCCCTTCTCACCATTCCATACTACACAGTGTTAGCTGTCTGTCTTTCACATGAGGGAGTCACTTGCTCTGTTTTGTTCAAAGCTGTATTCTCAGTGTCTTGAACATGTCTTGCACCTAATAAGTGCTTAGCAAATACCTGCTGAGTGAATTTAACAGCTATCTGATAAGAAAAAAGGAGTGACTTTCCCCATTCTAACTTAACTCTTCAACCCCCACTCTTCTGCCCCCACAAGGCAAAACCAAGCTTATGTCAAGAGCTTGGCAAGCATCTGCCTGGGGGTTTGTGCTCACTAAAATTGTGATTATTCTCCTGTCAATCATGGGGAAAAAATAAAAAATAAACGTATGGGCTAGGTACAGTGGTTCATGCCTGCAGTCCCAGCACTTTGAGAGGCCAAGGCAGGAGGACTTCTTGAGCTCACGAGTTTGAAAGCTGACTGGGCAACACGGTGAAACACCATCTCTACAAAAACTAGCCAGGTGTAGTAGCATGCACCTGTGGTCCAAGCTGAGGTGGGAGGATTGCTTGAACCCAGGAGGTCAATGCTGCAGTTAGCCTAGATCACGCCACAGCACTTCTAGCCTGGGTGACACAGTGAGACCAGGTCTCAAAGAAAAAACAGTCAAATCAGAAATAAGCAAAAATAAAAGTGTGATTGTTGCTTTCCTCAAAAATTACCCCTAGCCCAGAATATGTTCATCTCTAGATCTTCCCCTAGGAGGCAGCACATTACAGTACAATGATTTTGAAATATACAAAGCTGTGAGCTTCTTAGGACCACCCCTGCAAATCCAAGGATAAGATCCAGGACTCCGCACCCTAGATGATACTGAACAGTGAGCTTAGGACCACACTTGGAGAATCACTGGATGTGTTCTGGAAGTCCAATAGACCTCTGTTCAGATCCCAGCTACACTGTTCAGCAGCCATACGGCACCGAGTAAAACTTCACTTTACTCAGCATCAATTCCTGACCTGTAAAATGGGGTAACGTTACCTAACTTGCTGGCTAACACAACTAGCTACCACAGTGCCTGGCACATAGCATTTACTCAATAAACAATAGCTATCAGTCTCTGTCTTGCCTGCAGTCTCTGTCCTGCCTTCAGATTCCTGGGTTTTGTTGTTGTTGTTTTGTTTAAATGATTCATTCTGTTTCAACAGTTTTGGGCCTCCATTTCTTATTGATTCAATTTTCAAAAACAAAAGTTCTGCTTAATCTAGTATTGCATATTGCATTAGTTGTAGATTTCACATCAACAGCTCTTAGGGACAGGAAGAAAACAAGGTTAACTAGAACGGGCGCCAGAAGGAAATTTAAGTTCTGAACGTTTCTAACTCACTGTGCTCCCCAATCTGTGCAGGGAAGGAGTCCAGCCTGATAATCTATGAGTCTGGAGAGCTGAGTACAGGTCCTAGCTCTGCAAAAGACCTGCTGTGTAATTTTAGGCAAGGCTCTGGGCCCTCTCTGTCTTCTCAGTGTTTCCATCCATCCAGTGAAAGAATTTCAACTTAGTGTATGAGTCAGAAAGAACAGGTCCTGATTCTGTACTTAATCGGGTGTGTGATTTTTGTTTTTTTGGTTTTTTGGTTTTTTTGAGACGGAGTGTCGCTCTTGTTACCCAGGCTGGAGTGCAATGGCGCGATCTCGGCTCACCGCAACCTCCGCCTCCTGGATTCAAGCAGTTCTCCTGCCTCAGCCTCCTGAGTAGCTGGGATTACAGGCACGTGCCACCATGCCCAGCTAATTTTTTGTATTTTTAGTAGAGACGGGGTTTCACCATGTTCACCAGGATGGTCTTGATCTCTTGACCTCGTGATCCACCCGCCTCGGCCTCCCAAAGTGCTGGGATTACAGGCTTGACCCACCGCACCCGGCCGGGGTGTGTGATTTTTAATAACCAACATAACCAAGCTGTCTCGACTGTACAGGCCTCAGTTTCCCCATCTGTCCGGGGTGGTGGTGGCTCCTATCTCCTCGGTCCCGCTTCCAGATATTCAACGAGGACTGGAAGAACAGTGGGGTGCGTGGCACCCAGCAAGATATGCGGGGTGGCGGGTGAGTGGACAGCCGCCAGCCAGAGGGGCGGGCCCAGATACGAGGGGTGCAGCGCCACTCGCCCGGCCCCAGACCACGCGGGAAATAACCCGACGCGCGCCCCCCTCCACAGCGGGAACCCCTGATCTGGGCTTCTACGACGCGGGGACCCAGGCAGGATGACTCTGGGAGGGGCCCGCTGACCCCGCGGCGGCCAGCACCCCTCCCTCCCTCTTCCCTGGTCCGCTTCCCTCTTCTCACCTCTTGGGTCCGGGCCGCCCCACGCGACCAGGCGCCGCGGTGCGCGTCTTCCACAGTGGCAGGACTGAGGTGGACACCGCGGCGCCGACAGAGCTAAACCCGTCCGTCCCTTTCCCCGCCCACTGCTCGGCCTCCGGAGGAGGCGGGGCCCGGCTGGCGACATCCAGGGGCGCTGCGAGGACTCACCGGCGTAGAGGTGCGGGAGGCAGAACCGGTGCGAATCCCAGCGGCCGAGACAGTCACGTAGTTCTGCCGAGCGAGCGACGCGACCGCCAACCAATAACTCGGCCCGGACCGGCGAGGGTGCCGCCCCCTGGCCGCTCTCCTCCTCGCGATTGGCTGTCCTGGGCAGAAGAGCCTACGCTACACGGCTTCTTAGGAAGGTTCCGCCCCTGCATGTGTGGCGTTGAGTCCTCCAAGGAGAGCTGATGACAGGCCTCGGCCGCTAATGTGTGGCGGGGATGAAGCAGCAGGAGAGGCGCGGAAGCGCTTTGCCCAAAGTTTTGAAGTGCCCAGCGTTTGCAATTGGCCACGTCTTTACCTAGGGCTTCTTGGGACCCTGTTCCCTCCCACCCGCTTTTGTAGAAGGGGAAATTGAGGCCTCGAAAGGGAAAAGGTCTCCTGGAATGTTAGAGGCTCTTGCCCCACTCTAATTCATTCCCCATCAAAGATTCCAGTAGCCAGGCTAAAATGCAAATTAAAAGGCCGGGCGCGGTGGCTCATGCCTATGAGCCAAGCACTTTGGGAGGCCGAGTAGGGAGGATCGCTTGAACCCAGGGGTTCGAGACCAACCTGGGCAATATAGCGGGACTCTTGTCTCTACAAAAAGTAAAATGTAAATTAAAATGTAATTGTAGTTTTTGTTAAAATCCTCAGTGGCTTTCCACGGCATTTACAGGTAAAGTCAAACCCTTCCTATTCCCTCAAGGTCCTGCATGCTTCAGGCACTCATCTCTGTCTCCCTTCCTTGATGATCTCCACCCATACTGGCCCCTTTTGCTCGCCAAGCTTGTTCTCTTTAGGGACCTAGACATTGTTTCTGGCTATCTGATTTCTTCTGGTCTCTCAGGTCTCATCCAAAACACCAGCCCTCTCCACAGCTAGGCCCTGACCACCCTGTGTAAACTAGCCAGCCAGTCACATCCTTTCGGGTCATCTTGATTTAATTATCTGCCCCGAACTGGCCACTATTGAGTGGCCAGTATTAATCTGTTCATTCTTCACCTTGTCTGTAGCTTGCTTGGGCCCACTAGATGGGAGTGAAGGAGTGCCTGTGAAGGAAGCATGATTAACTTCCTTCCCTTTCCAGAGAATGTCTTCACAGTCATTCAAGGCACTCCCTTTCTTATCTAGAGATGATCCCAAGTTTCTGTCACCCATCAGATTTAGAGTTTCCGAAAAGTCATAAGCTGATGCTGTCCCTTGTGGCTGAGGACACATCATTTCACCTCAATGGGCATCAACCTTTTCACCTGTCAAAGGGTGGTTAACACCCTAGCACCCAGAGTCCTGGAGAGGGTCAAGTAATGCAATCAGTGTAAAGTACTTTGTTCCAGCCCCATTTTCCCTCCTCTTGGTCTCAGGGTTCATAGAGGCAGCTGGCAGCCCAAATGCCACATATTATAGCCATTACCCTTCCCAAACAGCTTTTCCACAGTATAACTAATGATGTATGCCCTCGGGACATGGTAAGTCAGCAAATAAATCATTTCAGGTTGGGGCCTCTTCAGGATTTACTGCCTCAGTATTTCCTAATGCAAGAATTCACTTGCATTCTTGCATGTAACATTTATTTATTTATTTGTTTGTTTGTTTATTTTCTTGTCTATTTGGGGACGCCAGGACCTTGCACATAACAGACAATAATAAAGACTGGCCGAATTTGGCCATGCATGGTGGCTCATGCCTGTAAACCACTTGAGCACAGGAGTTCCAGACCAACCTGGACAATGTGGTGAAACCCCATCTCTCCCAAAAATGGAAAAAACCAGGCATGGTAGCATGTGCCTGTAATCCCAGCTATTCAGGAGGCTGAGGTGGGGGAATAGCTTGAGCCTGGTAGGCAGAGAGAGCAGTGAGCCGAGATCATGCCACTGTACTCCAGCCTGGGTGACAGAGTGAGACCTCATCTCAAAAACAAACAAACAAACAAACAAAAATAAACACCAGACCAGTCCAATTTAATACTGCCTATCATTCTTTGATTTCATTTTATACATATTCATGTGCATTACAGTTGAAGAAACTGGGGCTGAGAATATTATTACTTACCAAGTTTATTTAGCTAACAAGCAGTGGATTTTGAGATGGGATGAAGGTGGATTTTGACCTGGGAGCTATGACATGCCAACACCCAAGATCATGCAGCTATGGCCCGGGGCCAGGAGAAGGTGCTAGTGAAGAAGCTTTAGGTTGGCCACTGGTGCCTCTTTGCCTCCTAGTTCAGCATCCCTGGCTGCTGTTTAATGCTGTGGTCCCTCCCTGACCTCACACACATCCCAAGGGGCTCCATGGAGCCGGGCTTTGGTCTGCCATGCCACCTTACCTTCCCTGATGCTCCAGTGCTCCACAGCAGGAATCAAAGGGGGTGGAGGGGTAATCAAATCCCTGCTACTGGAAAGCTGGTTAATCATTAGCTTTACCTTAATGACATTACCTGGATGACATGGTGTCAGCAGCACTTGGATTGCTTTACCTCTCCCAGCCTGGGCATTTTCCCTCCTGTTGGTCTCAGGGTTCATAGAGGTGACTGATAGCCCGAGGGCCGCATATTACAGCTCTTATCCTTCCCGACAGCTTTTCCAAAGCATAACTAATGATGTATGCACTGGGGACATGGTAGGCCAGCAAAGAAGTCATTTCAGGTTGGGGCCACTTCAGGATTTACCTCCTCAGCATTTCCTGACCACCCACTCTTCCCGGGTGGGACAGGTCACTTCTTCTGAGCCCCACTGGACCTTGAACTCCCACTGGACCCCCACTATTGAATGAGCTATTCCCAGTGTATTATGCAGCCTTCATTTTCACTGCTATAAGTGTCTTTTTTTTTTTTTTTTAGAGACAAGGTCTCCTGTCACCCAGGCTGGAGTGCAGTGGTGAGATCATAGATCGCTGTAACCTTGAACTCCTGGGCTCAAGTGATTCTCCCACCTTAGCCTCCTGAGTAGCTAGAACCACAGTCAAACACCACCATATCCAGATAATTTTTTTATGTTTTGTAGAGATGGGGTCTCTTTATGTTGCCCAGACTGGTCTCAAACTCCTGGCCTGAAGTGATCCCACTGCCTCAGCTTCCCAAAGTGTTGAGATTACAGGCATGAGCCACCATGCCTGGCCCGTTTTGCTTTTTTAAAAAGCATTTTTTAAAACCTTAGCTTGATTGTTCTTGTAAATAGGTAACACAAAGTAAACAAATTCAAAAGGTCAAAGGGTTTACAGGAAAAAGTAAATCTTCCTCATACCCTATACATTCTTACCCCAGTGTACCTTTCTAGAGGCAAACATCACCCATTTCCTGTGTTGCTTTCCAGGCTTATTCTGTACCAGAGTTCTCAGTTCTGGCTGCACAAGTTCGGGAGTTTTCCACCAGCCTGGCCAACATGGTAAAACCCTCTCTCTACTAAAAATACAATAAATTAGCTGGGCATGATGGCGGGCACCTGTAATCCCAGCTACACGAGAGGCTGAGGCAAGAGAATTGCTTGAACCTGTGAGGCAAAGGTTGCAGTGAGCCGAGATCGCACTACTGGACTCCAGCCTGGGCAACAAGAGCGAGACTCCATCTCAAAAAAAAAAAAAAAAAAAAAAAGAATCTCTTGGGGAACTTTTAAAAAAATGGTAATGTTTGGATCCCACCACCAGATATAATTTTATTGGTGTTGAGTGGACCCAGACATTGATAGTTTTTAAAAGCCTGCCATGCAGCCATCAGAAAGAACAAAATCACGTCCTTTGCGACAATATGGGTGGAGCTGAAGGCCATTTTCCTAAGCAAAACGACTCAGACACAGAAAACCAAACACACATGTTCTCACTTATAAGTGGGAGCTAAACAGTGGGTACACGTGGTCACGAAGATGGAAATAACAGATACTGAAGACTCGGAAGGAGGAGCACAAGGGTTGAAAAATTACCTGTCCGGTACAATATTCACTATTTGGGTATTTGGGTATTGGGTACACTAGAAGCCCAATTCCCTCTGGTATATATATATCCATGTAACAAACAAGCATATGTATACCTGAATCTAAAATAAATATAAATTTAAAAAAATAATTTTTTTTTTTTTTTAAAAAGCTCCTTAGGAGATTCTTTTTCTTTTTTTTCCCTTTTTTTTGAAACAGGGTCTCACTCTGTTGCCCAGACTGGAGTATAGTGGTGCAACCGTGGCTTGCTGCAGCCTCAACTGCCCCAGGCTCAGGTGACCTTTTCCCCTCAGCCTCCCAAGAATCTGGGACTATAGGCACGTGCTGCCACACTTGGCTAATTTTTGTACTTTTTGTGGAGGTGGGGGTCTTGCTATGTTGCTCAGGTTGGCCTTGAACTCCTGACCTCAAGTGATTCCCCTCACCTCGTCCTCCCAAAGTATTGGGATTACAGGCGTGGGCCACAGCTCCCAGCTGCACTAGAGATTCTAAGCACACCTAGGTTTGGCAAACCACTATTGTATGCATATATAAGACTCTCTCTGTATATATTGTTAAACTAGAGGGGTACAGAATACATACCATTCTTTTCCTTTTTAAAAATTATGTATTGAAGATTATTTTATATCAGTGCATATAGAGCTGCTTTCTGCCTATTGCTGAATAAATCACTCCAAAAGGTAGAAGCTTAAAGCAACAATAATTTATTTTTATTGATTTACTTTTTTTTTTTTTTGAGACAAGAGTTTCGCTCTTGTTGCCCAAGCTGGAGTGCAATGGCATGATCTTGGCCCACTGCAACCTCTGCCTCCCTGGTTCAAGCGATTCTCCTGCCTCAGCCTCCCAAGTAGATGGGATTACAGGCACGCCCCACCTCGTCTGGCTAATTTTTTTTGTTTGTTTGTTTGTTTTTTGTATAAATGTGGTTTCACTATGTTAGCCAGGCTGGCCTCAAACTCCTGACCTCAGGTGATCCACCCGCCTCAGGCTCCCAAAGTGCTGGGATTATAGACGTGAGCCACTGCGCCCAGCCTATTTTTTTCTCAGTTTCTTTCTCAATGGGTAAAGTGTCAAAGTTGCATGGTCAGAAATGTGGTAAAGGCTTGTCTGCGTGGTTCTGGCTTAGATCTCTCAGAGATGCAATGTGACTCTAGATAGTGGCTAGAGTTGGGACAGAATCGGGGCTAGAGCAGCTGACTGCCATCTTTCTCTTTCATATGGTTGCAGGGCTTCTTATGTTTCTCTGCAGGGGCTAGTTTAGACTTTCTCACACAGTTTCAGGACAGTTTGTGATTAAAAGGTAGGTGAAGGCTTCAAGAGCCAATGTCCCAGCAGTAAGGGGGACGCTGTATAACCTTTTAGGATCTAGCCTCAAAAGTCACAGAGAGAGAGTGCAGTGGGTCACAATAATCCTAGCACTTTGGGAGGCTGAGGTAGGAGGATTGCTTGAGGCCAGGAATTCAAGACCAGTGTGGACAGCGTAATGAGACCTAGTCTCTACCAAAAAAAAAAAAAAAAAAAGAGCCAGAGGTGGCGGTGTGCACCTGTGGTCCCAGCTACTCCGCAGGCTGAGGTGGGAAAATCCCTTGAGCCCGAGAGTTCAGGGCTGCCGTGAGCTATGAAGGTGCCATTGCATTCCAACTTGGGCAACAGGAGATCGTGCCAAACAACAACAAAAACAAAAGCCACGAAGCTTCACCTCCATTGCAGTCTGTTGGTTCATAGTCATAAAAGCCTGCCTGATTCTAAGGGGAGGGGAATAGGCCTCAAGTCTCGATGGGTCAAGTGTCAAAGTTGCATGGTAAGAAAGGGATGTGAGACAGGAAGTAATTGGCCACAGTAGCTGCATAGCATTCCATTCTTTGCATGTATCATCAATTATCTAAGCACTGACAGACACTGATGTTGTTTTTACTCTTTTAATATTATAAGCAGTTCTCTGAATGTTGACAGTTTTCCTCTGCCCTGTCTCACCCAATCCCTAAAGGGGGCTTGACCCTTCATGACCAGTTGCCTCTTAGGGCCACCTTGGCAGGGCAGAAAGCAACCATGCCCAGGCTCAAGAAAGCAGCTATCTATTCCTGCTGTTGGCCTTGGAGGGAAATTAGGCTGAAGTGCTTCAGTACAGATCAATATTTAGGTACAAAAAACAATCTGTTATTTAACATATCACAGCAATCACAAGCCCCACCATTCAGATCTATTCTTTCAGATGCATGGGCTAAGAGCTGTGGGAGATGGTCATTCAAAATGAAACGTGATCCTTGCGTTAAAATGTTGAGTTTCCTATTATTTTCTTATTTAAATTCAGGAGGAAGAATGGAGGGCCAGGTAGTCAAGGAGAAAGACTTTTGAGAGCCTCCCACAAAATGAAGACAGGGTCTAAGCTTTGCAGGATCCTTGAGTGAAAAGAATCCAGGCCATTTTCTGCCCTGGAGAGTGGGGAGAGCCTCCTATGAGGGTGGCTGTTAGTGACCTGGGAGGCTGGAGCCTGGGAGCGAGGTCCCAGCCATAGCAAGGACCTCCAGTGCGTGGCTAAGAGCAGAACTGCTAGCTTTTCTGGGGCCATACCAGCTTAGATGAGGGGTGTATTTGTAGAGGCAGAGCATACTAAAGGCCAGAAGGCTTTTCGAGGCTAGAGTAAGACCAATAGACCCTCACATGACCCCGGAGTGGGATATTGGTCACAGTAATTATTGAGATTGAATATCCTGCCAGCACTGTGGGGTAGGGGCTTAGAACATACAAAATTTGATCTGGTCTGGTTGAACCCTGACTGAAAAAAAATTAAAATTAAAATAAAAACATTGAAATCAAATTTGATTTGGAGAAAGAAAAGTAATGTGACTCTTACAGTCAGGGTGAAGGAGTACAAATCACCCTTGTTATAAATATTTAGGTACAGAAAGTGATCTGTTGTTTGACATTTCACAGCAATTACAAACCCCACCATTCAGATCTGTTCTTTCAGATACATGGGCTAAGAGCTGTGGGAGATGGTCATTCAAAATGAAACATGATCTTTGTGTTAAAATATTGACTTTCCTATTATTTCCTTATTTACATTCAGATTTCTGGATAGCCAGGACAACATCGTAAAGGATTATTTTGTTCTATCTTTCTGGTCAAGTTTTTGATTTAAGAAGAAAAAAAAAATAAGCAAGTGGGCAAAGATTTAACTACACAAATGTTCACTTAAAAAAATGAACAGTCAAAATAACCAACAGTTAAAAATATGTTAAATAAATTATAGTATAGCCTCCCCATGGAAGTCTGTGAGGCCATAAAAGATCACTTGATAAAAGAATATTTAATAGCACAGATGTTTATATGTATTTTATTTTTTATATATATGTATTTTTTATTTTTATTTATTAATTTTTTTTGAGACAGATTTTTGCTGTTACCCAGGCTGGAGTGTAGTGGTGTAATTTCAACTCACCCCAATCTCCACCTCCCAGGTTTAAGCAATTCTGCTGCCTCAGCCTCTCAAGTAGCTGGGATTACAGGTGCCCACCACCACACCCAGCTATTTTTTTTTTTTTTAAGGCGGAGTCTCACACTGTCGTCACCCAGGCTGGAGTGCAATAATGCTATCTTGGCTCACTGCCACCTCCGTCTCCTGGGTCCATGTGATTCTCCTGCATCAGCCTCCCAAATAGCTGGGATTACAAGTGCACACCTACACACCTGGGTAATTTTTTGTATTTTTAGTAGAGATGGGTTTTCACCATGTTGGCCAGGCTGGTCTCGAATACCTGACCATATGTGATCCACCAGCCTTGGCCTCCCAAAGTGCTGGGATTACAGGCATAAGCCACCATACCCGGCTGTTTACATATTTTTTAAACAAACAAAATATGTGTTGCAAAATCACAGTTGTATTTTTTAAATTACATGATTGGAAAAAAAGGATATATATTAAAATGTTTTTCTGAGTAGTAACTGTTATATTCCTATTTTGTTTATTTGTATATTCTCAGTTATCTGCAACTCAAAGATGTATTACTTTATTTAAAAAATTTTTGGCTTAAAAGTAATAAAAAAATCTATCTTACTTCTTTTTAGCAAATGTCACTGCCTCATACTTCACTATCATTATTTATCGCAAAATTTATGGAGTGCTGGCCATCAACCAGTTTCAGTACATATACTGCTCTCCCCACAACAGCTCTCTAAAATAAATATCAGTTTCCCACAATTTCCAAATGAGAAAATGAAGACTAGAGAGTAAATAATGTGTCCAATGTCAGAATGATGCATTGTGAGAAAAAGGTTTAAACTCAGCTCTGTCTGGTTCCAAACGCACCTTCTGCCTGTTGCCTTCCTTTTTTTTTTTTTTTTTTTAATTTTTGGAGACAAGGTCTTGCTGTGTTACCCAAGCTGGCCTCAAACTCAGCTTCTGGGCCCCAGAAATCCCCCCACATCCCCCCATCTCAGCCTCCTGAGGATTACAGATGTGCCATATAAGGCCCAGCCTTTCTGTGACTGTTGCCAAACAGCATGTTTTTAGGACCTAAGTTTATGACTTTCCAGGATGGCCCCAAGTTCCCAACTCTTCTGGGGTATAGATTACTTTCATAATCTGCCTTTAGAAAAACAGACATAAGGTTAAAATGCACATAAGGACAAACTTTTTCATGGCTCATCGGCAGACCCAGATTAGAGGTTTTATCTCTTAAGGGAAAACGAAGAGAACTTCAAAGATTAACCAAGCTTCAGGGACACAGACTCAACAGGTCCCATGTAGCCAAATAAAGTCACTAAATCATCAGGCAGCCAGACAACCAGGAATTGACCTCAACTCTAGATGACAGTAAGCATAAATGAGATGTGGGAGCGTGCCAAGGTAAGAACAGAAGGAGAGGGAAGACCGACAAGCCTGTTCCGGCAGTTCTAAAGGCTGGTTCGCGGGGGAGACTGTCTTCCCTTCTCTGGCTTCCCGGAAGAGGTAGGGTTTGGCAAGCCAGGAGCACAAAGGCTTCTGTTAGGAAATGAAGGCTAAATTGACATTTAACTCCAGTGAAATGTCCAGAAGGGGGACACTTAGTGCCTCCGGGGTGTCCTACAGGGGCTCAAGGACACACAAGTCACACAAGCTTGCATCACTCTTTCTCATGCCCCCTCTCCTAGTCAGCCCGTGTGGCTTCCACTTTCTCCTTCTCGTTTCTAACCTACTCCTCTCCGTTCTTTTGCCTTACATCCTGGGCCAGTTCCTCATTCCTCTAGGAAGATTGCAACAGCCTCCTTATTGACTTGCTAGCCCCAGAGTCATCTTCTTACATAAATATTGATATCTGATTCCTCTTTGCCATAGTCTCTGCTCTCATATCTTCAGTGACAGGGAGCTCACTACCTATCAGGTAATCCAGTTAGTCTTTGGTAGTGACAATAGCTAGTAATGATTGAATTCCGATGATTAAACTGAACAGTATGAAATTGTCATTTGTGCAGAATAAAAATAATCATTGGCAGTTTTATATGGTTTAACTTAATATTCAACAGCTTTGCATTATATTTACTATATTATCTCATTTACTCTCCAAAACAACCATGTCAAACAATTCCAATTTTACAGACAAGCAAAGTGAGGTCCAGGAGAAATTAAATAATTTACACAGATAGCAAATAACAAGCCCAGACTCAGCCCCAGGTCTAACTCCCAAGCTCTACCTCTTAAGCACTCTGGGTACTGTCTTCTTATAACAATCTGTGTGTCTCATCTGCTGGCTTTTACTGTTCTCTGGAACCTTCCTGAACAAACTGGCACCGTCTCTCACGCCCAAAAGCATTTCAGAGCTTCCTCCCAATTGAATACCATCAATTCCTTCACCATGGCTACTGGCAGTAGTGACGAATGGCCTGTGGAGACCTTTACACCCCACACTAGAATCTGTGGTGGCTGCTCATATGCCAACCAGCCTGTTCACATTATAGCAGGTCCTGAATTTCAGAGTGCTGTTCTTTCCAAAAAGGGACCTTGCAAAACTTCTCTCCTTGATCCATTTGGTTCCTTACTTGGTCCTTTTTCTTTTCTTTATTCCCTCCTTTTTACCTCCAAATTTGCAGTCTTTTTTCTTTTCTTTTCTTTCTTTCTTTCTTTTTTTTTTTTTTTTTTTTGGAGATGGTCTCGCTCTGTCACCCAGGCTGGAGTGCAGTGGCTCGATCTTGGTTCACTGCAGCCTCTGCCTCCAGGGTTTAAGCAATTCTCCCATCTGAGCCTCCCAAGTAGTGGGATTACAGATGAATGCCACCTCGCCTGATTTTTGCAATTTTAATGGAGACTGGGTTTCCCCATGTTGACCAGGCTGGTCTTGAACTCCTGACCTCAAGTGATCCACCCACTCAGCCCTCCCAAAGTTCTGGGATTACAGGTATAAGCCACTGTGCCTGGCCCCACTTGCAGACTTAAAACCATCTGTGGACCCAGCAATTCTGCTCTTGGACATATACCCAAGAGAAATGACTACATCCACACGACTTGTACAAGAATGTTCATAATAGCCAAAAAGTGGAAACAACCCAAATGTTCATTAACTGATGAATGGCCAAACAAAATACAGTATATCTATGCAATGCAAAGTTATTCTGCCATAAAAAGGAATGATACTTTTCATTCAAAAAGGAATGATACATTTCAGCAGACCATGCTGGAAAAAAAGGAATAAAATACTGATATATGCTGCAACATGTATGAACCTTGAAAACATTATGCTAAGTGAAAGAAATCAGAAACAGAAGGCTACATATTATATAAATCCACTTATATGAATGTCCAGAATAGGCAAACCCATAGAGAGAGAAACTGGGTTAGAGGTTACCAGGGGATAGTGGGAGAAGAAAGCTGGGACTGATTGCTAATGGGGATGAGGTTTCTTGTGGGGTTGGTGGGGATTGTCTGGAATTGCAAATACGGTGACCTCCCTCACTCAAAGCCCACCTGGGGTCATGGAACTGGGAGTATTAGAGATAAATTGTTCAAATCCTTTGTTTTTTTGATAGGGAAATCAAAACCTTGAAAGAGGATGGGACTTCCTCAAAGTTACAGAATGAGTCAATGGCATTGCTGGATCTAAATCTTGTATTCCTCTTTCTAATAGTACATGTTCTTGTCTAAATTAGATTATACAAACATCTCCCCTGACTCTTCTGGTAGCCCCTGTTACCAATAAAAGAAGCTTCAGATTTCCATTTTCTTCCCTGACATCTGAAATCAGGTCCATTTCACAGGTTAGGTGTTAGGTGACTCACTCCAAATACCAACTTATTTGTACCCAACCAGCAATTAGACTGAAGTGTTTCAATAGCCTTGCCTTCCTCATTCTGGCATGTTGAAAAATGAGATAAAAGTAGGTTTTTCTGCAAATTGTTGCTTATATTTCTAACCAGAACTAAGCTTGGTGGATATGCTATGGAAAAGGAGCCGTGCTGATCTCTGGGAAATCTCTTTTTAGAGACAGGGTCTCACTCTGTTGCTCAAGCTGCAATGCAGTGGCGTGATCATAGCTCACTGCAGCCTAAAACTCTTGGCCTCAAACAATCCTCCAGCCTTAGCTTCCTGCGTACTTGCAATTACAGGCATGAGCCATCATGCCTGGCTCTAGGAAACTTTTTTAAATGGGCTAAGTTTTACTCCTATAATTCAAGGAGTTTGTTCTTGATGAAAGTATAGGTGTGCAGAAATAACCTAGAATGTAGCAACTCCCCTTAGAATGGAAGGAAACCAATAGTTTGGGGGTTGCAAGTAGAAAGTCTAAATGGGGTATCAAAGAAGAATCAACAGAAGTAATGACATTTGGATTGGGGGGTAAGGGATAGGTAAAGGGCACAGCAAGAATAAAGAAGCAAAACCGAAAAAGAATGAAAACATTGGGGTGAAGCTTGGAATATGTGTAGAGAAATTGTGGAAAACAAAGTAAGAAGTGTTGGGGACAAGTTCTAGGGAGCTGTTAATGCCAGGATTAAGAAAAAGTGTTTCATTTCCTAGGCAACAGGAATTTATTTTTATTTATTTATTTATTTATTTTAAGACGGGGTTTCACCATGTTGGTCAGGCTAGTCTTGAACTCCTGACCTCCGGTGATCTGCCCACCTTGGCCTCCAAAGTGCTTGGCTTACAGGCATGAGCCACCACACCGGCCTTTTCTTTTTTCTTTCTTTCTTTCTTTTTTTTTTTTTTTTTGCAACACGTTGTTGAGAGGTTGGGTAGGGGTTAGGGACAGGCACTGTCGTTCACACTGGTAAAGCCTTGGAGACAAAAATCTGACATTATTTATCAAATTGCTTAGATAACTGCACATCACGTGGAATTTCACTTCTAGGTATTTTTTAATGAAAGATATAAGGATGTTCTTACAACATTGTTTCTAATATTAGGAAATTAGAAACAACTGAAATATCTAACTATGGGATAATGGATATCAACTGGGGTAATTTGGAAATGTCTGGAGATATTTTTGGTTGTTACAACTTAGGGCAGATGTTATTGGTGTCTAGGGTAGAAATCAGAGTAAACATCCTACAACGTATAGGACAGCCTCCCACGACAAAGAATTACTGGACCCAAAATGTTGATAGTGTCAAGGTTGAGAAACCTGGCTGCAGAGGGTAGTCCTATGGTGTTCCGGTACCCCCATACAGTGAAATGCTTTGCAATAGTTAAAATGAATGGGACAGGCTGGGCATAGTGGCTCATACCTGTAATCCCAGCACTTTGGGAAGCTGAGGTGGGTAGATCACTTCAGTCCAGGAGTTCAAGACCAGCTTGGGCAACATAGTGAGACCCCCCATCTCTATGAAAAATGCAAAAATTAGCTGGGCATGGAAGTGTACTTCAGTCCCAACTACTCAGGGGGCTGAGGTGGGAGGATCGCTTACATCCCAGAGGCAGAGGTTACAGTAAACTGAGATCGCGCCACTGCATTCTAGCCCGGGCGACAGAGTGAGACCCTGTCTTAAAAAAAAAAAAAAAAAAAGAATGGGAAATACCTCTGAAAGATAATCATGATATAGAGTTCATGGCCCTGCCACCCTGAATGTGTCTGATGTCTCCTAAGCAGTATTGGGCTGGTTACTATTTGATAGGCGAACACTTGGGAACTGGGTACTATAGGAATTTTTTTTTTTTTTTTTTTTTTTTTTGAGAGATGAAGGTCTCACTTGAGCCTAGCTGGCCTCCAACTTCTGGGCTCAAGTAATCCTCCCACCTCAGCCTCTTGAATACTACAGGTATAGCCCAACTCACATGGATCTTCTTTTATTCATTCATTTATTTATTTATATATTTATTTTTGCTCATTCACTGAGCAGGATCTTCTAATTCAATTAAATTCTGACATTATCTACCTGGAGAGAGCCTCAGATCCCATAGGTTGAGAGCTCCGTCCTGCAAGACTGTTTCCCTGTGCCTCACCTTTGGGACTGCAGTACTTCTGACCAGCCAGATTCAAGCTGAGGTTTCCATGACCCCCTCTTTAGGTTCAATTGATTACTCGAGCGGCTCACAGAACTCAAGGAAATTTACTTACCTTTACTGGTTTGTTATAAAGGATATCGCAAAGGATACAGATGAAGACAGGCATTGGGCGAGGTGTCAGGGAAGAGACTCTGGGCTTGCATGGCATCCCTGAGCTCGTCACCCTCTAGGAACCTCCATGTGTTCAGCTGTCTAGAAGCTTATCCGAGCCCTGTCTTTTAGAGTTTTTATGGAGGTTTCATTACACAGGCATGATTGATTAAACCATTGGCCACTGATGATCAACTAAAGCTTTGGGCCCCTTTCCCCGCCCTGGAGGTGGAGGGTAGGTTGAAAGTCCCACCCTCTAATTGTGGCTTAGTCTTTCAGGCCACCAGCCACCCAGGCTGAATCTACCTAGGGATTACCAGGCACCGGTCAATCATTATTAGTATACAAAAATACATCACCCTAGAGATTCTAAGGATGTTAGAAGTTGCATTATCTGGAAATAGAGTTGAAGACCAAATATATATATCACAATATCTGAATACCAAGGATGTGCCAGGCACCCTTGCAAGGCCTAGGGAATCAACCCCGACAGCTCCCTTCCCTCACGAAGCTCACAGTGTAGTGGGAGGACAGACAACAGGATGAGGAAACAAAAAACAAACACAACGATTGCCAACAGTAATAAATGTAACAGAAAAAATAAATAGGCCGATAGGACAGGGAGAAACCAGGGAGGGGGTATTTGGAGGCTACTTGGGATAAGATAGCTAGAGATGACTTGTATGACCTGAAATCTGGAAGTAAAGAAGGAGATGGCGTGCGGAGAGCTGAGAAAACACATTGGGCCAGAGTTCTGATTCTTTATTATGGGAGTGTCTGGAAGGTTCGTGTTGCTGCACAAGCTGCCAGATCCGGGGTGGGGGGATGGGCACCTGTGCACACAGTGCTGGATGGGTGCAGTGCCCCCAAATTTATTATGTTATACAATAAAGGCGGCAATCTATTTTTAAGGCAAGGTCATTTACAAAGTTCAAAGTGCTAGCAACTGTCTATAATTATGCATTCCACATAGTTTACAACACAGGGATGCCAGGCTCTAGCAGATATAGTCATGGAAGCTAAAGTCAGTCTCATCCAGAAAGGCAAGTGCTCTGTCTCCTTCCTAGTGGGCAGCAGGGGCATTTTAGGATTCTGGTATTTCAAAGATTCACTGGAGTTGATAGAATGTGGACTATTGTATGGACCTTTCTCTCTCTCTCTCTCTCTCTCTTTCTCTCTCTCTCTCTCTCTCTCCCCCCCCTCTCTTTCTCTCTCTCTCTCTCTCTCTCTTTCTTTCTCTTTTGACAAAGTCTAGCTCTTGTCACCCAGGCTGGAGTGCAATAGCACGATTTTGGCTCACTGCAACCTCCACATCCTGGGTTCACGCAGTTCTCCTACCTCAGCCTCCCAAGTAGCTGGGATTACAGGTGGCGCCACCACACTGGCTAATTTTTGTATTTTCAGTAGAATGGGGTTTCACCATGTTGCCCAGTCTGGTCTTGAACTCCTGACCTCAGGTGATCCACCCACCTCGGCCTCCCAAAGTGCTGGGATTACAGGCATGAGCCACCACACCCAGTCCATTGTGTGCATTTCTGACAGACAACCTAAGAAAGTCCAGGCTGAAGCCAGCAAAAACACATTAAAGGACCAGGAGAAAGATCGAGTGGGTTGAAGGGAAACAGATTTTTAAAGTTAAGGCTCTGTGAAATGGATAGAGTTAACTAGAGGTTAAAAATAAAATGTTAACTAGAGGTTACCTCTGAGTAACAGGATTATGGGTGATTTTAATTGTCTTCTTTGAGTATGTTCAATGGTGAATATAATATGTATTACTTTTGGAGTAAAGGGAAAACTGACAAAGGTGTGTTGTTTTACAATGGCCCTTAGGTTGCAAAAATTAGAGAGTCATTGAAATCTAAAGCTGGTAACAACTTTAGTGCAAAGATTGTGAAATGGGAGACTACGGGTACCAGACCCATAATGTTCATGAGGACAGTAGGCTGAGAGGCCCTGAACAGGGAAAGCCCACATGGGAGAGGCCCCGAGGAAGGGGAGTGGAAGGGTGGGGCAAGGGGCTGGGGATGCAGTCTGCACGAAGTCACCTCTCAGCTTCAGCCATTCCTGCCATGGAGGGACATGGACGGAGCCAAACAAATCTCCTAAACAGTAAATGTCAGTCTTCTGGGTCAGATACTTAAGAAAATTAACAGAGGGCAGAGAAAACGCACCCACAGCAAGTAGATTGTCCCTGTGCTGCCTTTTTGCAACCTCAGCTTTGGTGGTGCTGGAGCCCACCTCCTGCTCTGTGCAAACATCTCTTCTTAGCTCTTACTAGAACAAGGTGAAAGAAAACTCTCACCTTCTCCCCTCTGGCCCCACAGCATCTGGAACACACTGATCCTCATAATCCTTGTTCTTGAGAAATATTAATGACTTAATCTCCCAAGCCTGCTCCCCCGGCTCCTATGCTGCCATCTCAGTATGTTCTGCAGACAAGACCCAGAGAAGTCCAGGTTGGACTTGGGGCCGACTGCAAAACTGCCTTTGGAAGGCCTCCGCCCCAGTCCTTCTACAGAGTAGTCAGTGGAACTCCCAGCCATGGGCGAAGTGACAGCAGAGGAGGTGGAGAAGTTCCTGGACTCGAATATTGGCTTTGCCAAACAGTACTACAACCTCCGCTATCGAGCCAAGGTCATCTCCGACCTCCTTGGGGCCAAGGAGGCTGCCGTGGACTTCAGCAACTACCACTCCCTGAGCAGCGTGGAGGAGAGTGAAATCATCTTTGACCTCCTGCGGGACTTTCAGGAGAATTTACAGACAGAGAAATGCATCTTCAATGTCATGAAGAAGCTGTGCTTTCTCCTGCAGGCAGACCGCATGAGCCTGTTCATGTACAGGACCCGCAACGGCATCGCAGAGCTGGCCACCCGGATTTTCAATGTCCACAAAGATGCTGTCCTTGAGGACTGCCTGGTGATGCCCGACCAGGAGATCGTCTTCCCTTTGGACATGGGCGTTGTGGGCCACGTCGCACACTCTAAGAAGATTGCTAACGTTCCCAACACAGAAGAGGTACTCTCTGCCCCATGAGAGAGAAAGAGGGCGTGGGGCATTATTCCATGGGGTTCTGGGGTTCAAGTGGGGTGGGGAGCTATTGGCCCCCAAGACTAGGTTGGTGACAACATGGGGCTTCTCTTTATTTATTTACTTATTTACGCATAATTTTTTATTTTGAAAAAAAATTCTTTTTTTTTTTTTTTTGAGATGCAGTTTTGCTCTTGTTGGGAGTGCAACGGTGCAATCTCAGCTCACCACAACTGCCATCTCCTGGCTTCAAGTGATTCTCCTGCCTCAGCCTCCAGCATACCTGGGATTACAGGCACTCGCCACCACACTCGGCTAATTTTTTTCATTTTTTAGTATAGACGGGGTTTCTCCATGTTGGCCAGGGTGGTCTCGAACTCCCAACCTCAGGTGATCTGCCCACCTTGGCCTCCCAAAGTGCTGGGATTACAGGGGCAATCCACCATGCCTTGCAGAGAAAAAAATTTCAAACTTAACAGAAAAGTTTAAAATAATACAAATAACTGTATGTCTTTCATCCAAATTTATCTTTCATTAACATCTTGCCACATTTGCTTTTGCTCTCCATTTTCTCTGACCCACTTGGGAGAAAGTTGCAGACATCATGCCCTTTGTCTCTAAGTGCTGGCAATGCTCCCATCATTGTACTGTGGATAGGTAAGAAATGTCCCTGTTCTGGAAATACACCTTCCACAGTACCTCCACAGTACTTCCACAGTATTTCCACAGTACCTCCATAGTATTTCCACAGTACTTCCACACAGTACCTCCACAGTACTTCCACACAGTACTTCCACAATACCTCCAAAGTACTTCCACAGTACTTCCACACGGTACCTCCATAGTACTTCCACAGTACTTCCACACAGTACTTCCACAGTACCTCCATAGTACTTCCACAGTACTTCCACACAGTACCTCCACAGTACTTCCACACAGCACTTCCACAGTACTTCCAGAACAGAGACATTTCTTCCCTATCCACAGTACAATGATGGAATCATAGAAATGTAATGTGGATACAATACCATTATCTGCTGGGAGTAATAACACATACCTGTAGTCCCATCTACTTGGGAGGCTGAGGCAGGAGGATCACTTGAGCCCAGGAGTATGAGACCAGCTTGTGCAACATAGGGAAACTCCTGTCTCTACAAAAAATTTAAAAATTAGCTGGGTGTGGTGGTGCACACCTGTGGTCAGCATCAATATGGTGACTTCCCAGGAGTGAGGGTCCATCAGCCTGCCTAAGGTGGAGTAAACCAGCCCAGGTCAGAAAGGGAGCTGGTCAAACTCCCATGCTGGTTAGTAGTGGGATCATACCTGTGAATAACACTGCACTCCAGCCTGGGAAATATAGCAACAACCTGTCTTGAAGAAGAAGAAAAAATGAAAAAAGTCTGGGTGTGGTGGTTCACACCTGTAATCCAAGCCCTTTGGGAGGCTGAGGTGGGAAGATCACTTGAGCCCAGAAGTTTGAGATCAGACTGAGCAAGATAGGGAGACCCCTGTCTTTACAAAAAAAAAATAAAAAATAAAAAAAAACTAGCTGGGTGTGGTGGTACACACCTGTGGTCCCAGCTACTCTGGAGGCTGAGGTGTGAGCATTGCCTGAGCCCAGGGGGTTGAGGCTGCAGTGAGCCATGGTTGCGTCACAGCACTCCAGCCTGGGTGACAGAGTGTGACCCTGTCAAGGAAAGGAAAGGAAAAAGGAAAGGAAAGGAACCATCCGATCAGCTGGGTGAAAAGAAAAAAGAAAAAAAATTGCTAAAAAGTAAAGAAAAGAGCTGCAGCACCATGATCTAATGAGCAGTTCATATTCAATTTGTCAGTTGTGTCAGACACCCACGTAGCACTGTCTTTTCAGTCTCCTTGACTCTGAGACAGTTCCTCAGTCTGGCTTTGTTTTCCATGGCACTGACATTTTTGAAGGGTACAAACCAAATCTTCTGTGGAAATGTCCCTTCTTTCGGACTTGTCCGATATTTCTTCATGATTAGATCCAGGCCATGCACTTCTGGCAGGAGCGCCACAGAGGTGTTTTCTTTGTGCTTTATATGCAGAGGCATAATGGCAGTCTGTGTCCCGTTACTGGAAATGTTAAACACTGATCACTTGGTTAAACACTTGGCTCTTTCTTTCAGGAGTCCACAGTTCCCTGAGATTCTACTGGCAGTTCTGACAAAGACTTCTTTGATCACCTTGGGCAAATCACTCCCCGTCTCTGGACATTGGCTTTTAAAGGCAGTAATGCTGTTCTCTACCTAGCCCTCTGTCCAGGCCAGCTCCTATTCACCTTCAGAAAAAGTCATTTCCTCAGGGAGGCCCTTTCTAATCCCCCTGTTACAGCCTCCTCCCTAAGCCATTTCTCATAATAAGCCCTGGAGGTCAGGGACCAGGTTTGCCTTGACCACCAGGCATTTACTCCAGGACCCAGCACAGTGTCTGGCACAAAGCATGTGCTTGGAAGCACTTGGCATAAAAGACTCACAATCAAGTAATTATGCAATACTTTCTTTAACACTATCTCACCCAAAAGAATGTCCCATCATGGCAGGGCCCATACAGGTCTCATTCACTGCCGCACTGGCCAAAACAGGAGCTGTGTTTCAGCATTTCCAAAATCCAGTCTCTGGACATGGTGTGATTTTGCGCTCATTTTACCTCTGGCTTTATTTCAGATTAAAGGTCTCAATGTTAAAAATAGGAGAGGAAGGGGGCTTCAGAGACTCTTATCCAACTGCCTTATTTAATAGACAAAGAAACTAAACCCAGGAGAGCTTGGGCAGAGGCTTGCTAACGCTTCACTTATATTAGTGCAAGAATTCAAGCAGGTCGTCAGGGTGCGGTGGCTCAGGCTTGTAATCTCATACTCTCGGATGCCAAGGCAGGCGAATCATTTGCAGGAGTTCAAGACCAGCCTGGCCAACATGGTGAAACCCTGTCTCTACTAAACATACAAAAATTAGCCGGGCACGGTGGTGGGCACCTGTAATCCCAGCTATTTGGGAGGCTAAGGCAGGAGAATCCATCTGGGAGGTGGAGGTTGCAGTGAGCCAAGACCGAGCCATTGCACTCCAACCTGAACAACAAGAGCCAAACTCCATCTCAAAACCAAAAAGAATTCAAGCAGGTTATCTTTTGGACTTGGGTTTCTTGGTGAGATAAGCCAGACTTGTGTCTCCGTGGAAAGCACACCTGGTGGGCTCCCACACGGGGTGCGTGTCTCCCGTCATCTCCCCTTGGGCATCCAGGGGCCAGGCAATGGGACTGCACTCAGGAGACTTTCTGGAGGACTCATCCAACTGGACTGGAGTCTGTTTTCCCTTCGACTCTTCCTAGACTGTTTAATTGTAGCCAGCAGGGATTGCCTTACTTGTTTCCCCTCATATCGATCTGTGTCATAACTGTCATTATCCCTGTTTCACAGATGATGAAGCAGAAACCCAGACAGTGTTGGTAACTTGCTCAGGGTTATGCAGATAGGAAGTGGCAGACTCTGGCTGGTCCAATTAGTTATAAATACAACAGGTGTTTATAACTGATTGATCACAGTAAGTGATAGATTTCTTTGTCCCCCTCCACTCCTACTGCTTCACTCAACTTGCCTAAGAAAAGAAAAAATGGCAGAGAGTAGGGGGATAGGGGAGAAGAATAGGAGACATACCTAATGTAGATGACGGGGGTGGGGGGGGGATGGATGCAGCAAACCACCCTGGCACGTGGATACCTATGTAATAAACCTGCGCATTCTGCACATGCACCCCAGAACTTAAAGTATAACAATAAAAAAAGTGAAAAAAAAAAAAAGAAAGAAAGAAAAAAACCCTGGCAGACTGGGAATGATTTGAACCCAGGCACTGACCTTGAGCTCACACTCTCTTTTTTTTTTTTTTTAAACTAGCTGGTTCAGCCAGGGAGTCGTTACAGATCCTTAATTCCTCTTAATTGCTCTGCTATTCTGTACAACCTCCTTCTTTAGAAAATGAGGGCATTGCACTGGGCTTTATTTGAGCAAGGTCATTGGATCATGCAGCAGAGAGTTAAGATCTTATGCTTTGAGGTCAGATCTGGCCATGAACCAGGACTCTGTCACTTTCTAAGAATGTGGTCCTGGCAAATCATTTAGCTTGACTGGGTTTATTTCCTGTTTTGTAAAATGGCGTAATAATACCTACCCCACAGTGTTGTTGCAAAAATTAAATGAGTGAATTATTTCTCATTAGCAGTGTTCTTGGCACACATAATGACTCCTATTGGCAACTCCCATTCCTTGTTACTATTACAAGTCTTTTGTTGTTGTTGTTAAGGATCTATTCTAAGTGATGGAGGCTGTGCCAGGTTTGGGTGGAATTCAGAGGAGAATCCAGTCTTGCCCTTCTGGAGCTTTCAGTTTAGATTCTGTTTGTGGGAAAACAGAAAACAGAGATGCTGGGAGCTTCTATATACCCTGATATTAAGGGATTGAGGATTCAGGATGTTTTTCTGATTCTAGAAGATCCTGGCTTAGCAGTTTGCAGAGCGTCTGTGCAAAGAGATGGCCTGTTGCCTTCTATTTATCCCTCAGAGTTTATCCGGGAAACCACACCTCACCTTCCCTGGAACCTTTTGGGGCCTGAGTCAGTCTCTCTGGCCAGTGACTTGGGCCTGCGGGTGAAGACCGTCCATGCCAGCCATCCCTGTATACTTGGTATTTGCATGTGTTTACGTCAGGAAATCTTACTCAATTCGCGGCTCTGGGTAGAAGGCAACCTTGAGCACCAAACGGTGACTGCGGCTGGGTGAGGAGGAGGAGGACAGTGCTGTAGGCAAGGGTCTAGATTCTTTCTGAACCACCAAAAAGTGATATTGTCAGCCTTCAGCACCCTCTAGAAACCTGGGAAAGGGTTGCAATTGCTGCATTGTTGAAATGTGAAATCACAAAGGAAGTTCTTTTGGACTGTAATGAACTTCCCCACCTGCTCCAAATTCCTACTTATCTTGAGAATTGCGTCAGAAAGTCTTGCCAGAGGACTGCCAGATAAAATATAAGATGCCCAGTAGAGTTTGAATTTTAGATAAACAAGAATATTTTAGTAAGAGAAGGTCCCATGCAATATTTTGTACATAGTTACACTAAAAAAAATTATTTCTAGTTTATCTGAAATTCAAATTTCATTGGGAAGGCTGCCCACTTGTCATTCAGTATGTACTCGTGTATCAATCTTTTCCTCTTTCTCCTTTCCGGAAAACCCACAAGGCCCATCTGTCCCTGTCTGTATTATTCACCACTGGCCCCTGGCACCTAGCCCAGTGTCTGGGACAGAGTGAGTACTTACTATAGTTTATTGAGTGAGTGAATGAGTAAATGTCAGCCCTTCCCCCGCACTTCCTGTGGCTGATCAATCCGGTTTCTGAAGACCATACCTGAGATGACTGTCATTTCTAGACCCTTTCACATTTGTTGTCTGCCCTTGGTTTCCTTCATTTCCTGTGAGACCTGGGACCCAGCATGCTAGAACAGGGGGAGAAAAGAAAATCCTCAAAGAGGGCCTTATCCAATACCCTAACTTCACCAAAGGGGAAACTGAAGCTCAAAGAGTTTTCAACCACTGACAATGTTCTGAGTGGCTGTTGAAGCCACTCATAGGACAAGTTTCTCCTTCCCTGGGCCCCCCGGGTGGTCTGCTTCACATGCTTTGAGTCGTGGGCTCATGTTTTACATGACAATCCACTATACCGTGAGAACCAGTGAGAACAACCTCATCTTACAGCTCTTTGGATATACAATGCCTGGCATAGTCAGTGCTCAATGAATATGAATGAATCAATCAATCAGTGAATCAATGAATGAATAAGTGGAGCAACTGTGCCACTTACGGCAAGGGAGTTGTCTATGAAATGGGGAAGGTGGCGGTTCTATTTGGCAGGGCTGATGTGAGAGTTAATGAGATAATATATGTAAGTTGTCTGGCTCTGAGCCTAGTGCGTCATTATTACTCAGTAAATAGTAGATCTCATTATGAGATGCAACAGAGCTTGGCGCTGTGAATGTTTGCAGAGGGGAAATGAGGAATCTGGGAATGAGAAGTAGTGCTGCACTGCACTTTAAAATCCAAACTCAGCCGGATGTGGGCTCACACCTGCAAACCCGGCACTTTGGGAGGCCGAGGTGGGAGGATCACTTGGCTCCAGGAGTTTGGGACTACCCTGGGCAACACAGCAAAATCCCATCATTACAAAAAAATACAAAAATGAGTTGGGCATGGTGGTACACCCCTGGAGGAAGGAGGTTGAGGCTGCAGTGAGCCATGACGGCTCAGGCATTCCAGCCTGGATGGCAGAGCAAGACTCTGTCTCAAAAATACATATGTACATACATAAAAATGAAATCTTGTGGCCTCCAAGGCCCTGCTGGATCTGGCCCCTGCCTGCCTCTCTAACTTCCTTGCCCTCCACTTTCCCTCTCCTTTTCCCTCTCTATGCTTCAGCTACACTGATCTTTCTGTTCCTCACAAGGGCCAACCTCATTCCCACCTCCTGGCCTTTGCACGCTCTGTGCTTAGAATGTGCTTCATATACCTGGTTCCCTTGATCCTTTAGCTCTTAGCTCAGCATTACATCTTCCAAGAAGGCTCCCTGCCCACCAGCCTGCCATCTGATTCATCACTCTCTACAGCACCATCCAGTCCATTTTCTTCAAAGCAGTTGTCTCAGGCTTGCTTTGTCTTTCTTCCCATTTGAATGTAAGCTTCGCCAGAGCAAGAAATTCATTCTTGTCCATTGCTGTAGTTTCAGGGTCTGGAAGAGTACCTAGCATCTAGAAAGCACTCTGTTAATGCTAGCTGAATGGATGAATAACTCTGGGCTTCTGCTAGCTCAGTCTTTGACTCTGGGCTTTAAAATAAATAAAGGCTGCTCCGGTCCGTGCCTCCAAGATGACAAAGAAAAAAAGAAACAATGATCTTGCCAAAAAGGGCCATGGCCATGTGCAGCCTATTCACTGCACGAACTGTGCCTGACACGTGCCCAAGGACAAGGCCATTAAGAAATTCGTCATTTGAAACACAGTGGAGGCCGCAGCAGTCAGGGACATTTCTGAAGCAAGCGTCTTGGATGCCTTTGATGTGCTTCCCAAGCTGCATGTGAAGCTACATTACTGCGTGAGTTGTGTAATTCACAGCAAAGTAGTTAGGAATCGATCTCATGAAGCCCACAGGGACCAAACACCCCCACCGCGATGTAGACCTGTGGGTGCTTCCCCACGACCTACGCCAAAGCCCATGTACGGAGCTGAGTCCTTAAAGACTGAGATGAACTATTCTCTGGATAAAAATGAAATGGAAATTGTACTTAAAATAAATAAATAAATTCAGGTTGGTGCGAAAGTAATCATGGTTTTTGCCGTTACTTTTAATAGTTTGAGCTAATTGTCTTCTAAGTCTCCTTCCGCCTTTAATAATCTGAGGTTCTACGACATGGTTGTTTAGAACATTTTGTATGCTGAATATATAGGGTGACAATGATCATGTAAATGCCAGTCAATCGGCAGGTGGAGTGCTCATGAGGGGAGTTCCAGGACTGAGAACTCAGTGGGAAAGGGCTTTCTGGTAGATTTAGTAACATCTGCCTTGGATGCAGGTGAGGCCCAGGTATTCGCTTTCCCTGGTAGAAGTGAACAATGGGAAACTAAAATGACTTAATGAAATGAATCCAAGCACACCCCACCCAGGTCTCTGTGCTCAGGCACTCATCAGTAGCTTAGAAAATGACGCAGGTACCACTTCTTGACTAATGCCTTTTTAGAGATTTTGCTTAATCCTCAAATGTTAATTCAAGTACAACACTACAAGCTTCTCTTAATTCCTTTACCCTTCACCTGGTTTGAAACAGCTTCACTGATAATAATGCTGTTGACTATTTGTTTAATCCCATTCCAACTAGAAGAAACCTATAGATGCAAAGCATCGCTCACTGAATTCCATCCTTCCTTCCTCCTTCCCTCCCTCCCTCCTTTCCTTCCTTCCTTTCTTCCTTCCTTCCTTTTTTAGAGACAGGTTCTTGCTCTGCTACCCAGGGTAAAGTGCAATGGTGCAATCATAGCTCACTGTAGCCTCCAACTCCTGGGCTCAAGCAATCCTCCTTCCTCAGCCTCCTGAGTAGCTGGGACTACAGGCACATGTCACCACACCTGGCTAATTTTTTTGAGTTTTAGTAGGCACAAGATCTTGCTGTGTTGCCCAAGCTGGTCTTGGACTCCTGAACTCAAGCAAAACTACCACCTTGACCTCCCAAAGTGCTGGGATTACAGGTGTAAATCACCACGCCCAGCCCAGACTTAATTTTAGAAAAGTTCTGTGAATTGGCTCTGTGAAATACATTTCCACTCAGGACAGCATGAGCTGTGCATGTTTGGGCTGGCCTGTGTCCCAAGCAATCCTGACAGTCCAAAAACCTCACAGTGCTACCAAGAAATAGAAAGGTGGATTCTTGTCCATTTAAGAGGACAATTCAGTCTCTGTCTTTTCATCCTGACCACGTGGTTGACCACAGACCATGGGCTTCCCTGGGCTGCATTAGGGGAGGGTTATGGAGCTGTGCGCTCCTCTATATGCCCAGAGCTTTAAGCCAACCCCTTGTGACCAGTATTACTATTATTAATTTTTCTGTGAGTTGGCCTGAACCTTAGTCACCCATATCCCCAGTGCTTAACATAAGGCTGACACATAGTGGGGCTTCTACTAAGACTCGTAAAATGGGGATATCCACTGAACTGGCTGTCTGGTGCTAGAACTGGATTGTTTAAAAAGCTGAAAGTAACAAATTCTTTTGTTCAATGACCTGGACCCAAGTCTTACGTTATCCAGGCTTCTCTGAGAGGCAGCAGAGCTGAGGGCAGGTTCTGGAGTTACACATGCGCACACAAACACACACATTCTCTCTCTCTCTCTCTCTCTCTCACCACATGTGACATTAAACTTTTTGAGTTACAGATCCCTCTCCTGTAAGATGGGCTACTAATGGTACCTATCTCATAGCTTATTGCGAAGATTAAAGTAAGATGATGCAGGTGAAATGCCACGCACACTGCCTGCCAGCCACTATCGTTGTTGTACTTACTAAAGTCCCAGCTTCCTCTTAGCTCTCCTTTGAGTTTTTATTCCGGAATTAATTGTCGTCACCTCAAGAAAGCCTTCCCTAACCCTCTCTCTCCAGGCAAAGTCAGTCCCTCACTCCTGTCCCTGGCATCCACACTGCTCTGCATACATCTCCTTCACAGCCTTCAGTGGATTGCATCCCAGACCTTCTTTTTCTACTGGGTTTTGGAAGCTTCCATGGCAGATGTCATCTCTGTTTGCCCTGCCCCTATTGAAGGGGAATCGGTGGCAGTGCCATCATTCGTTTTTCAGCAGGGGCTTTGGGGTGGTCCATGGTTCTTGCCCTTCATTTGCCTGTCTGTGCTTCTCTCTGCCTTCCTTTAGGATGAGCATTTCTGTGACTTTGTGGACATCCTCACTGAGTACAAGACCAAGAGCATCTTGGCTTCGCCCATAATGAATGGGAAGGATGTGGTAGCCATAATCATGGCTGTGAATAAAGTGGATGGATCCCACTTCACCAAGAGAGATGAAGAGGTGAGAATGCTTTAGAAACGAAGGGTAGCCATGCTAGCACATTCTCCTAGACTATGAAGTCTCCTCAAGTTTCCTCTTTGGCCTGGCTTCAGTTTCCCCATCTGTCAGAAAGGGAATTCACCTGATGTTCTCTGAGGGAGGCAGGACAAAATAATAGTTGAGACACTGGGCTTTGAAGTCAGGAATAGAGAGATAATTGTTCTGTCTCTCCCAATATCTGGCTGTTTGCCTTGTGCAAGTTATTTAACTTCTTTGAACTTCTGTTTTCTTACTTGTAAAATGCTGATAATTTTTCAGTATCAACCTCATAGGGAACTTAACAGGAAAATTCAATAAACAGTAGCATTTTTCTTTTTTTTTTTTTTTTTGAGACGGAGTTTTGCTCTTGTTACCCAGGCTGGAGTGCAATGGCTCGATCTTGGCTCACCGCAACCTCTGCCTCCTGGGTTCAGGCAATTCTCCTGCCTCAGCCTCCTGAGTAGCTGGGATTACAGGCACGTGCCACCATGCCCAGCTAATTTTTTGTATTTTTAGTTGAGACAGGGTTTCACTATGTTGACCGGGATGGTCTCGATCTCTTGACCTCGTGATCCACCCGCCTCGGCCTCCCAAAGTGCTGGGATTACAGGCTTGAGCCACCGCGCCCGGCTCATTTTTCTTTTTTTTTTTTTTTTACTTACTTTTTTTTTTTGCATTTTAGGTTTTGGGGTACATGTGATGAACATGCAAGATTGTTGCATAGGTACACACATGGCAGTGTGGTTTGCTACCTTCCGTCCCCTCACCTGTATCTGTCATTTCTCCCCATGCTATCTCTTCCCACCTCCCCATCCCCACCCCTCCCCCATTTCCCCCCAACGGACCCCAGTGTGTAGTGCTCCCCTCCCTGTGTCCATGTGTTCTCATTGTTCAACACCCGCCTATGAGCAAGAATATATGGTGTTTGATTTTCTGCTCTTGTGTCAGTTTGCTGAGAATGATGGTTTCCAGGTTCATCCATGTCCCTACAAAGGACGTGAACTCATCGTTTTTGATGGCTGCGTAATATTCCATGGTGTATATGTACCACATTTTCCCTATCCAGTCTATCATCGTTGGGCATTTGGGTTGGTTCCAGGTCTTTGCTATTGTAAACAGTGCTGCAATGAACATTCGTGTGCACGTGTCCTTGTAGTAGAATGATTTATAATCCTTTGGATATATACCCAGTAATGGGATTGCTGGGTCAAATGGGATTTCTATTTTTAGGTCCTTGAGGAATCGCCACACTGTCTTCCACAATGGTTGAATTAATAATCTCTGATGATGGTTTGGATTTCTGTGGAATCTGTGGTGATATCCCCTTTATTGTTTTTTATTGCATCAATTTGGTTATTCTCTCTTTTCTTTTTTATTAATCTGGCTAGTGGTCTATTTTGTTGATCTTTTCAAAAAACCAGCTCCTGGATTTATTGATTTTTTTGAAGAGTTTTTTGTGTCTCTATTTCCTTCAGTTCTGCTCTGATCTTAGTTATTTCCTGTCTTCTGCTAGGTTTTGAGTTTTTTTTATCTTGCTCCTCTAGCTCTTTCAATTTTGATGATAGGGTGTCAATTTTAGATCTCTCCTTTCTTCTCATGTGGGCACTCATTGCTATATATTTTCCTCTAGAGACTGCTTTAAATGTGTCCCAGAGATTCTGGTATGTTGTGTCTTCGTTCTCATTGGTTTTGAAGAACATCTTTATTTCTGCCTTCATTTCATTGTTTATCCAGTCAACATTCAAGAGCAAGTTGTTCAGTTTCCATGAAGCTGTGCGGTTCTGAGTTAGTTTCTGCATTCTGAGTTCTAACTCGATTGCACTGTGGTCTGAGAGACTGTTTGTTATGATTTCCGTTCTTTTGCATTTGCTGAGGAGTGATTTATTGCCAATTATGTGGTCAGTTTTAGAGTAGGTGTGATGTGGTGCTGAGAAGAATGTATATTCTGTGGATTTGGGGTGGAGAGTTCTGTAAATGTCTATTAGGTTTGCTTGTTCCAGGTCTGTATTCAGGTCCTGGATATCCTTGTTGATTTTCTGTCTGGATGATCTGTCTAATATTGACAATGGGGTGTTAAAGTCTCCTGCTATTATTGTGTGGGAGTCTAAGTCTCTTTGTAAGTCATTAAGAACTTGCCTTATGTATCTGGGTGCTCCTGTATTGGGTGCGTATATATTTAGGATCGTTAGCTCTTCTTGTTGCAGTGATCCTTTTACCATTATGTAATGTCCTTCTTTGTCTCTTTTGATCTTTGTTGCTTTAAAATCTATTTTATCAGAGATGAGAATTGCAACTCCTGCCTTTTTTTGCTCTCCATTTGCTTGGTAGATCTTCCTCCATCCCTTTATTTTGAGCCTTTGTGTATCCTTGCATGTAAGATGGGTTTCCTGGATACAGCACACTGATGGGTTTTGGCTTTTTATCCAATTTGCCAGTCTGTGTCTTTTGATTGGGGCATTTAGTCCATTGACATTTAGGGATAGTATTGTTATGTGTGAATTTGATACTGTCATTTTGATGCTACCTGGCTGTTTTGTTGGTTAGTTGATGCAGATTCTTGATTGTGTTGATGCTCTTTTACCATTTGGTGTGTTTTTGGAGTGGCTGGTACTGGTTGTTCCTTTATATGTGTAGAGCCTCTTTCAGGAGTTCTTGTAGAGCAGGTTTGGTGGTGATGAAATCTCTGAGTGCTTGCTTGTTCACAAAGGATTTTATTTTTCCTTCACTTATGAAGCTTAGTTTGGCTGGATAGGAGATTCTGGGTTGAAAGTTCTTTTCTTTAAGGATGTTGAATATTGGCCCCCAATCTCTTCTGGCTTGTAGGGTTTCTGCTGAGAGATCTGCTGTGAGTCTAATGGGCTTCCCTTTGTGGGTAACCCGACCTTTCTCTCTGGCTGCCTTTAGCATTTTCTCTTTCATTTCAACCCTGGTGAATCTGACGATTATGTGCCTTGGGGTTCCTCTTCTTGAGGAATATCTTTGTGGTGTTCTCTGTATTTCCTGTATTTGAATATTGGTCTGCCTTGCTAGGTTGGGGAAGTTTTCCTGGATAATATCCTGAAGAGTATTTTGCAGCTTGGATTCATTCTCTTCATCACATTCAGGTACACCTATCAGACGTAGATTAGGTCTTTTCACATAGTCCCACATTTCTTGAAGATTTTGTTCATTCCTTTTTGCACTTTTTTCTCTGTTCTTGCCTTCTCTTTTTATTTCATCGAGTTGATCTTCGACCTCCGATATCCTTTCTTCTGCTTGGTCAATTCGGCTGTTGAAGCTTGTGCATGCTTCACGAAGTTCTCGTGTTGCATTTTTCAGCTCCATCAATTCACTTATACTCCTCTCTATGCTGTCCATTCTCGTCAGCAGTTCGTCCAATCTTTTTTCAAGGTTCCTATTTTCTTTGCGTTCGGTTAGAACATGTTCTTTTAGCTCACTGTAGTTTCTTACTACCCACCTTCTGAAGTCTGATTCTGTCATTTCATCACCCTCCTTCTCCATCCGGTCTGGTTCCCTTGCTGGTGAGGAGTTGTGATCCCTTTTAGGAGGAGAGGTGTTCTGGTTTCGGGAGTTTTCATCCTTTTTGCGCTGGTTTCTTCCCATTTTTGTGGGTTTATCCACCTGTTGTCTGTCTCTGTCCCAGGGAGTTGAAGCTTTATGAGTTTCCGTTGCACTACTGCCTTTTTTGGTTTTTCTTTCAGGTCTGACCCGCCCAGCTAGCAGCACGCCTAGCCACTGCCTGCCGGCAGGGGCTTTCCTGAGCTGCTGTGGGCTCCGCCCAGCTGCCCTGAGCTCTTCCCTGTAGTCCTTTTTATATGGGCGTAGTTAGAACTGTCTAGGCAATGGTGGCCCCGCCTCTGTTATGGCGGACTCTCTCTGTTGTGGCAGGTTGCCTCGGCAACGGCGGGTTGCCTCGGCAACGGCAGCCTGCCTCCATAGCGGTGGAGAGTCTCAGTAATGGCGGAAGCCCCTCCCCCACGGAGCCAGACCGTCCTGGTTCAGCTGTGCTTGGTTTGAAGGGCTCAACCCAGAGGGTTTCCAATTACTGTTTTTGTTTTTTTTGTTGTTGGCGGTGGAGGGGTGGGACCAACCGAGCCTGATCGCCTGGCTCCCTGACTCAGAGTCTTTTCTTTTAAGTTGAACGACCCCGCGTTCTGGTCGCTTGTTGAAAAGGCGCCGGGATCTCCCGTGCTGCGACTCACTGAGTCAGCTTGAACTGCGGCGCCGGCTCCTGGCGGATTTTTTGCCTAGGAATCTCCTGGCCTGACTCACTATTTCAGATGAATGGGCAACTCTGCCGTCTCAGGGCTCTGCTCGCCAGCTAAGAGGGCTCCCAGACCAGTGGCTTTTGTCCGGAGAACCGCAGCAACAGGGAGTGGTCACAGCAGCCGCGCGGGCGGAATCAGCCCCGCAGGGGCCAAAACAGCCGCAGCGGCTGGGACTGCGATACTGGCGACCCCTCTGCCTGGGTATCTCCTGGTCTGTGGGCAATAAGAGTTCGTCTGGAAATGCGGCGTCCACTCACCCTCTGCACTTTCACTGGGAGCTGAAGTCCTGAGCTGTTCTTAGGCGGCCATCTTCCCAGCATTCTCCAGCATTTTTCATTAATACACTTGCATCAACATCAACGTTCTACATTCTGTGAGTTCCATTAATACACTCCCATCAACATTCTACATTCTGTGAGTTTCACTGATACACTCCCATCAACAGTCTACATTCTGTGAGTTTTATACTCATGCAACATCTTATGAGTCTGCATTCTAGGATCCATCTGCCCAAATTGTCTCTGATGAAGCTTTGAAAATATTTAGATATTTATAGCTGATGGTAGAAGTAGCCAGAGGATGGATTTCTTCTTCTCATCTGCCTCCCTTCATGCTGTTTGATTTTTAGATTCTTCTCAAGTACCTCAATTTTGCAAATCTAATCATGAAGGTGTACCACCTGAGTTACCTGCACAACTGTGAAACTCGACGCGGCCAGGTAAGGGGCTTGGGCCAAGGGAATGGACTGGGCGTGTCCTTTCCCTGAAGCATTGATGTGGGCAGGACTGGCAGGCAGATGGGAATGAAGGTGCCTAGGAAGCATTCTCTAGTCTCTGGCCAGCATCACAAGTGTTATGAGGTAGTGGCTGTCTATAAAGCTGTATACCAGAGTGGTAATATGTACAAGCTTCAAGTCAGATGGCTTTGATCTGAATCCCTGCTCAACCACGGACTAGCTCTAAGACCCTAAGCAAGTCACTTAATTTCTCTAACCTTCGGTTTCCCTATTTGAAAAATAGGGATGATTATGGTGCCACCCTCGAAAAGTTGCCATTAATAGTAAATGAGATAATGTATATAGGGCATTAGGGCTCAACTGAAGTTTCTTATTATTTTTATTAAAGCCTATGAGTTAAATGAAAGGGGAAGAGTTGGACCCAATGTAAAGCATCCAGTTACTTCACCTCTCTGAGCCTCAGTTTCTTTGTCTACAAATGGAAGATAATTGGACCAGGCATGGTGGCTCACGCCTGTAGTCCCAGCATTTTGGGAGGCCAAGGCAGGAGGATTGCTTGAACCCAGAAGTTCAAGACCAGCCTGGGCAACATAGTGGGACCCCATCTCTAGTTTTCAAATAAAATTTTTTTAAGGGATGATAATTGGCTGGGTAAGGTGGTTCATGCCTATAATCCTAGCACTTTGGGAGGCTAAGGTTGGAGGATTGCTTGAAGCCAGAAGTTTGAAACCAGCTTGGGAAACAGTGAAGAATTATTTCTACAAAAAATTTAAAGATTATCTGTGTGCAGTGGTGTGCACCTGTAGTCCCAGCTACTGGGGAGGCTGAGATGGGAGAACTGCTTGAGCCTGGAAGTTGGAGGCTACAGTGAGCTATGATTGTGCTACTGTGTTCCAGCCTGGATGACAGAGTAACTCTGCCCCTAAAAAATAAATAAAAATTAAAAACTTAAAAAAAAATCTAAAACTAAAAATGGGAGATAGTTAACCTATTTCTCTGGGTTATTGTGAAGGTTAAGTGAAATAAACTCTACGGAACTTCAGAAAATTGTTGTTATTCTCCAGCTAAGTGAGCTATTACTTTGCAACTCAAAATCTTTGAATGTATTTTTGTATTTTTTCAGATACTTCTGTGGTCTGGAAGCAAAGTCTTTGAAGAACTTACAGACATCGAAAGACAGTTCCACAAAGCCCTGTACACAGTCCGTGCCTTCCTCAACTGTGACAGATACTCTGTGGGCCTCTTAGACATGACCAAGCAGAAGGTGAGAAAACTTCAGCAACAGACATTTCCAAGAAAAGATTAAACAGACACTGACTGACAGCTAGAGTCTGGGCACACATTCAGTTGTACAGGGAAGAGGCCGGGTGATATGGGGTGGTCATACAAAGTTTTACAGAGGTCTTTACTGAGGAGAGGAGTATCAGCCTTTAAAGGGGAAAAGTCCATCTAGGACACAGGTGAGTGAAAACAATCTATATTTTCCTTAGTCATTTGGAAAGAAAAAAAAATGTGCATGTAAAGAAAGCTGACGAGGTGATGAGGGTGAGTGATAAAGAAGTTTCCATGTGGGTTGAAAGTCCAGGAGAAAGTTGCCAACTTCAGGGATTCTCAAAAACTCTCCTGAAAGTTGCTTGTAAAGCTTTGCTGCGATTTATCTATTCCAGGGCTCACCCAGGCAATTGAAGTGGAGGCAGAGGCTGACATCTAGTCCCTCACATGCTCAGGGGCCAGATTTGGGGCAGATACAGCAGTTTAGGAGGTAGAGTTCAATGTAGCTTCCAGCAATGTTTTTTTAGATATGTTTCTCCAACTTCCCCATTCCTCTTTGTTTATTTGTTTCCGACTTTTGGGGCTGATCATTTTCTGCCTTGGAACAGAGTTTCAGAGTTATCTAAGTTTATTATCTCTTCTCCTGAAAACCGAAGGATTCCATCAGTTTCATTTTCTATGCCTCGTCATGCTGAGGACGGTGCCCAGGCCAAGGCAGACTCTCCAGATACATTGGATCAAGGGACTACATGGCTCACAGAATCTAGTCCAGAGGCTCCCAAACTTGGCGATTCATCAGAACCTTCTGATGAGCTGATTAAAAAATTGCTGAACTACATTTTCTGATAGTCTGCCATTTTTCACTTAATGTTTTACAAACATCTTTCCATGTCAGCACATATGAATTGTTTTTAATAAGCCTTTATATTGAAACAAAGGCCTGGCACAGTGGCTCACACCTATAATCTCAGCACTTTAGGGGATTGAGGTGGGAGGATGGCTCGAGGCCAGGAGTTTGAGACCAGCTTGGGCAACATAGTGAGACCTGTCTCTACAAAAAATAAAATAAAAATTAAAAAAGAAGCAGGCCAGGCACGGTGGCTCATTCCTGTAAGCCCAGCACTTTGGGAGGCCGAGGCGGGTGGATCACAAGGTTGAGAGATCGAGACCATCCTGGTCAACATGGTGAAACCCCATCTCTACTAAAAATACAAAAAATTAGCTAGGCATGGTGGCGCGTGCCTGTAATCCCAGCTACTCAGGAGGCTGAGGCAGGAGAATTGCCTGAACCCAGGAGACGGAGGTTGCAGTGAGCCAAGATCGCGCTATTGCACTCCAGCCTGGGTAACAAGAGTGAAACTCTGTCTCAAAAAAAAGGAAGCATAACATAGACACAGAAAAGGAACACTAATTATAGCTGCTGATATAACAGTTCAATGAGTGAATGTTGCCACGAAACCACCACCAAAATGAAGGAATAGAACACGACAAACAGCAACTCAGCAGCCTCCTTCATACCCTTTTCAGTATCTCCCACAGCCTCCTCCAGAAAGGTACCCACCATCTGACCTATAATACCACATTAGTTTTGCCTTGTTGAGGTTCATATAAATGGAATCCTACAATACACATGCTTTTGTGTTTGGCTTCTTTTGATTCATCCTTATTGTTTCATTTAGCACGAGTTCATTCATTATCATTCCTGTGGAATTTTCTATTATATGAATAATCCGCAACGTATTTATTCATTTCTACTGTTGGCGGACATTTGAGTTTTCAGATCTAGTCTATTATGAATATTGCTATTATGAACCCTCTGGTACATTAGTAGTACACAGTTGCACACTTTCTGTTAGGTATTTACCTGGGAGTAGAATTTCAAAGTATTAACCTTTAAGACATATTGCCCATCTGATTTTCAAAATGATTGTACCATTTTATATCCTCACAGCAACGTATAAAGGATTTCTTCATCAATACTTGGTATTATTATTCTTAGTAACTTTAGTCATTCTGGTGAGCATGTGTTTTATCTGTTTTATTATCAACGTGCATTCCTCTAATGACTGATGAGGTTGAATATTTTAAAATACGTTTATTGACCGTTTGGATATATTATTTTGTGAAGTGACTGTTCACATTTTTTCCCATTTAAAAAAATCACATTGCCTATTTTATCTCACTGATTTGTAGGAGTTCTTTGCAAATTCTGGGCACAAGTCCACTTTCAAATACATGGATTGCAAATAGTCATGTGCTACATAACGACATTTTGATCAGCAATGACCCCCATAGTCTGTGTCCCATATGATTACAATGGAGCTGAAAAATTTCTATTGCCTAGTGATGTTGTAGTGCAATGCATTCTTCACATTTGTGGTGATGCTGGTATTTTAAAAAAAAGAACCTATCGCTGCACTGCCAGTTGCATAAAAGTATAGCACATACAATTATGTGTTGTAGTACATAGTACTTCATAATAGAAAATTCTGCTACTGGTTTATGTATTTACTATACTACACCTTTCCCCCATTATTTTTGAGTTGACTCCTTCCACTTATTTATTTATTTATTTTTTAAGACGGGATTTCGCCATGTTGGTCAGGCTGGTCTTGAACTCCCGACCTCAGGTGATCCACTCGCCTTGGCCTCCAAAGTACTTGGATTACAGGCGTGAGCCACCACGCCCGGCCGTCCTTCCACTTATTAAAAAAAGAAAAAAATTATTGTGTTTTTAGTAGAGACAGGGTTTCACCATGTTGGCCAGGCTGGTAAAACAGCCTCAGGCAGGTCCTTCAGGAGATATTCTAGAAGAAGGCATTGTTATCATAGGAGATGAGAGCTCCATGCGGCCTTGAAGACTTTCCAGTAGGACAAGGTGTGGTGTGGCAGTGGAAGATGGTGATATTTATGATCCTGACCCAGTGCAGGCCTAGCCTAATGTGTGTGTTTGTGTCTTCGTTGTTTTTTTTTTTTTTTTTTTTTTAAAAAAAGACGAGGTTTCACCATGTTGGCCAGGCTGGTCTTGAACTCCTGACCTCAGGTGATCCGCCCGCCTTGGCCTCCCAAAGGGCTGAGATTACAGGTGTGAGCCACGCACCCAGCTGTGTCTTAGTTTTTAATAAAAAGTTTAGAAAGTAAACAAAAAATTTCAAGAGAAAAAAGCTTGTAGAACAAAGATATAAAGCAAATATTTTTGTTCTGATTCAAGCACCAAAAGCATAAAAAAGAAAAGAAAGTAACGAAATTTGCAATAATATTTTTAAAAGGAAAGTATTTTTTATAGCTGTACAATGTGTTTGTGTGTTAAGCTAAGTGTTATTACAAAAGAGTCAGAAGGTTTTTAAAAATAAAAAAATTTATAAAGCAAAATTTTTAAATTTATAAAGTAAAAAAGTTACAAGCCAGGCTTGGTGGCTCATACCTGCAATCCCAGCTACTCAAGAGGCTGAAGTGGAAGAACCGCTTGAAGTGAGGAGTCTGCATCTGCAGTGAGCTATGACGAGCAAGATCCTATCTCTAAATTAATTAATTAATTAAAAAGTACAGTAAGCTAAGGTTAATTTACTATTGAAGAAAGAAATTTTATTTTTGTTTTTGTTTTTGTTTTTGTTTTTGAGACGGAGTCTCGCTCTGTCATCAGGGCTGGAGTGCAGTGGCATGATCTAGGCTCACTGCAACCTCTGACTCCTGGGTTCAAGTGATTCTCCTGCCTCAGCCTCCCAAGTAGCTGGTATTACAGGCACCTGCCACTACACCCAGCTAAGTTTGTAAATGTTTAGTGGAGATGGGGTTTCACCATGTTGGCCAGGCTGGTCTCGAACTCCTGACCTCGTGATTTGCCTGTCTCAGCCTCCCAAAGTCCTGGACTGACAGGCGTGAGCCACCATACCCGGCCCAAGAAATTTTTAAAATACATTTAGTGTAGCCTAAGTGTACAGTGTTTATAAAGTCTATAATAGTATACAGTAATGTCCTAGGTAGGCTTTCCTATTCACTCACCACTCACCCAGAGCAACTTCCAGTCCCACAGGCTTCTTCATGCTAAGTGCCTTATACAAGTGTACAATCTTTCAACTTTTATACCTTATTTTTACTGTATCTTTTATGGTTAGCTATATTTAGATACACAAAAACTTGCCATTGTGTTGCAAATGCCTAGAGTATTACATACAGTAACATGCTGGACAGGCGTGTCAACTAGGAACAATAGACTACATGTAAGCTTAGGTGTTTAGTAAGCTATACAATTTGAGGTAATGCAAGTACACTCTATGATGTTCACACGATGACAAAATTGCCCAACACCACAAATACTTCTTGGAACATATCTCCATTGTTAAGTGATGCATGACTGTGTCTTCTTCTACTCTGTGCTTTTATTCTCTCTCTCTCTCTCTCTCTCTCTCTCTCTCTGTCTCTCTCTCTCTCTCTCTCTCTCTCTTTCTCTCCCTGTCTTTTTTTTTGGAGACGGAGTTTCACTCATCGCCCAGGCTGGAGTACAATGGTGTGATCTCGGCTCACTGCAACCTCCGTCTCCCGGGTTCAAGCGATTCTCCTGCCTCAGCCTCCCAAGTAGCTGGGATTACAGGCACCTGCCACCATGCCCAGCTAATTTTTGTATTTTTAGTATTTTGTATTTTTTGGTATATACATACATATATACCAATGGAACAAAATAGAGAATACAGAAAGAGACTCATATATATATATATATATATATATATATATATATGGGACATATATGGGACACACATATATATATATATGGGACATATATATATGGGACACATATATACTAATGAACAACAACAACAACAACACAATATATATACAGATATATATATATATATTTAAGACAGATAACTCACTCTTTTGCCCAGCATGGAGAGCTGTGGTATGATCTTGGCTCAATGCAACTCCCAGCCTCAAGCAATTCTCCTGCCTCAGTATCCCAAGTAGCTGGGATTACAGACATGTGCCACCACACCCAGCTAATTTGTGTGTTTTTAGTAGAGACGGGATTTCACCATGTTGTCCAGGCTGGCCTTCAACTCCTGACCTCAAGTGATCCACCCACCTTAGCCTCCCAAAGTACTAGGATTACAGGTGTGAGCCACCACGCCCAGCCTCCACTGGTATCTTTATCTATTATTCTGCAATACTATCCTGTCTTAATTTCAGTATATTTATAAAATATCTTGATATCTGGTAATGAAAAGACCTCTAAGTTTATTGTTATGTTAGACTTTTTCACCATGCTTTGCATCTCATACTTCTTTATGGGTTTTCCATCTTTTCGTATTTTTGCGCTTTAGTTTGAATATGTATCTGGATCCATCTTCTATTGATTACCCTTTTTTGTTTGTTTGTTTCTTTGAGACAGAGTCTCATTCTGTCACCCATGCTGGAATGCAGTGGCATGATGTTGGCTCACTGCAACTTCCACCTCCCAGGTTCAAGCGATTCTCATGCCTCAGCCTCCTGAGTAGCTGGGACCATGAGCATGGGCCACTATGCCCAGCTAATCTTTGCATTTTTAGTAGAGACAGGGTTCTGTCATGTTGGCCAGGCTGGTCTCAAACTCCTGACCTCAAGTGATCTGCCTGCCTCCACCTCCCAAAGTGCTGGGATTACAGGTGTGAGCCCACCTCTCTCTTCAACTATGTCTAATTGACAAACAATCTATTGAGTTCTTAACTTTCGGTATTTTTCAATTTTAGAATTTCTTATTTATTCTGTTTTTGTAGTTTCCAGTTCTCTGCTAAAGTTCTCTGTTTTGTACTTGATTCTTGGATATAATACTTACAGAGTAGTGGGAGATGTGAGGAAGATCTAGCTGTGACATCAGTCACACCATTGATTGCCAGTGTTGATTTGGCTGATCTGGCTGGCTAGGCGGGTGTCCCTTTTCTCTGTTGACTACTCCTGTGTTCCTGTCTTTGCAATCAGTCAAAGAGGGTGAACTTCCCCGACAGAGGAGAGTTGTTCTTGGATCAGCAGTATACGAGTAGCTGTGCTCTTCTGCTAGAATATCCAAACAAGCTCTCAAGAATAGTGAGAGGCTGGGTGCAGTGACATGCACCTATAGTACCAGCTACTCAAGAGGCAGAGGTGGGACAATGGCTTGAACCCAGGAGTTCAAGGCTGTAATGAGCCATGATCACACCACTGCACTCCAGCCTGCTGGGTGACAGAGTGAGACCCTAGCTCAAAAAAAAAAAAAAAAGGAGTGAGGAAAAATACTTTTTTTTTTTTTTTTTTTTTTTTTTTTAAGATGGAGTCTGGCTCTGTCATCCAGGCTGGAGTGCAATGGCGTGATCTCGGCTCACTGCAACTTTTGCCTCCCAGGTTCAAGTGATTCTCCTGCCTCAACTCCCAAGTAGCTGAGATTACAGGCACACATCACCACGCCTGACTAATTCTTGTATTTTTTAGTAGAGATAGGATTTTGCCTTGTTGGCCAGGCTGGTCTTGAACTCTTGACCTCAAGCGATACATCCATTTTGGCCTCCCAAAGGGCTGGGATTACAGGTGTGAGCCACTGTGCCTGGTCAAGGAAATAAACAATTTTAAAGTACCACCATTTTGAGAAGTTGCATTACCAGATACCAAATGTTCATATACATGGTTCATACTTTTCTGGGGTTTTGTTTGTTTGCTTGATCTTGTTGTTGTTGTTGTTGTTGTTGTTGTTGTTGTGTGTGTGTTTGAGTGTGAGATGGAGTCTTGCTCTGTCACCCAAGCTGGAGTGCAATGGCACGATCTCAGCTCACTGCAATCTCCACCTCCTGGCTTTAAGCCATTCTCCTGCCTCAGCCTCCCGAGTAGCTGGGACTACAGGCATGTGCCACCACGCCTGGCTAATATTTGTATTTTTGGTAGAGATGGGATTTCACCATGTTGACCAGGCTGGTCTTGAGTTCTTGACCTCGGGTGGTCCTCTCGCCTTGGCCTCCCAAAGTGCTGGGATTACAGGCATGAGCCACTGTACCTAGCCTGTTTGTTAGATATTAATAATAGCTCCTTAAGTGATTCTGTGCAGTTGGGCCACATACTGCTTTTGGGGAACCTCTGATTCTAGTGAAAACATTCATCTGATTAAAAAGAAATTTTCTAGAGGCAGGGTCTCACTATGTTGCCTAGGCTGGTCTCGAACTCCTGGCTCAAGCCATCCTTCCACCTTGGCCTCCTAACATGTTGGGGCTATAGGTGTGAGCCACCATGGCCTGCCTCAACTGATTTTTGTATACTTTTCTTTTTTTTTTGAGATGGAGTCTCCCTCTGTTGCCAGGTTGGAGTGCAGTGGCATGATCTTGGCTCACTGCAACCTCTGCCTCCCGGGTTTAAGCGATTCTCCTGCCTCAGCCTCCCAAGTGGCTGAGATTACAGGAGCCTGCCACCACACCTGGCTAATTTTTTGTATTTTTAGTAGAGACAGGGTTTCACCATGTTAGCTAGGATGGTCTCGATCTCCCGACCTGGTGATCCTCCTGCTTTGACCTCCCAAAGTGCTGGGATTACAGGCGTGAGCCACCACGCCTGGCCTTGTATACTCTTAATTCATAAATATCCTGCCAAATATTGCTAAGCTTAGCAACGTGCCCTTTGTTTCTCCTTCAGGAAGTAGCAAATGAATGAATTCATACAAATAAATGATTACTTTTTCATCAAAATAATTTCTGGCTGGTCTGAGTGGTGTTTGCACCTAATTAATCACAACCAGTTACAGATTTCTTTGTTCTCCACACTGCTTTACTTCACTAACCTAAAAAATTTAAAAAATTAAAAAAAATTAACATTTTTGTGTAATTGAATTCAGAGGACCCCATTCCAAATTTACCATTCCCAGTTTGCGGCAGGATTTGGTCTCAGGCTTAGGCCACTGTGTGCTGTAGTGATCTGTTCTCTGTTTATTTTAAAGTGCCCGCCTCTCAAAAGGGAAAACTGCTTTTGAGCAAAAATATTCTGAGCTGGTGTGGTGATACACACCTGTATGTAGTCTCAGCTGTTTTGGAGTCTGAGGCAGGAAGATTGTTCGAGCCTAAGAGTTTGAGACCAGCCTGGCAATATAGTGAGATCTCATCTCAAAAAAGCAACAAAAAGAGAGTACTGAACTTAGTCATCCTCAAAAGATTAAGCCATTTTGTCATTAGAAGTGGGCTATGAGGCTGGGCAGAGTGCCTCACACCTGTACTCCCCGCACTTTGAGAGGCTGAGTCAGGAGGATCAATTCAGCCCAGACATGCAAGAGCAGCCTGGGCAATATAGTGAGACTCTGTCTCTACAAAAAAAATTCCAAAAATTAGCTGGGCCTAGTGGCACATGCCTGTAGTCCTAGCTACTTGGGAGGCTAAGGAAGGAAGATTGCTTGAGTCCAGAAGGTTGAGGCTACAGTGAACCAGGATCACACCATTGCCCTCCAGCTTGGGTAACAGAGCAAGACCCTGTCTCCAAAAAGAAAGAAAAAAAAGTGTGAGATGAAAGCCAGAATAAATACAAGTAAGTGCTCTGGGCTGCCTACACTCTAAGAATCAGGTAGTTAAGATTTTACTTGAGCTATTGGCATTATGAAAAAAAGTTATTAAATCTGTTGATTTGTGCACTTTAAATGGACAATCAGATGACATGTGAATTATATCTCAATTAAGCTCTTAAGAAAGAAAGGAAGAAAGCGGGAGGGAGGAGGGGGATGGAAGGAAAGAGGGAGAGGTCATAGCCACGTCCAACTCGCCAGACAACCCCTTGTTTGACAACTTCTCTTCTCCTTGGGAAAATCTTTGGATCCACTCAGTGTTCGGCCGACATGAGGTATCAGGCCAATATATTTGTTCTTCTTCTGGGCTCCTCTAGCATTTATACTCTCCTTTCAGCGCTGTTTTGGTTCTTGCCTCATTTACTTCACTATTCATTACCTTCTTCATGAGAGAATACGCTCTTCCAGGATACAAACTGTGCCTTATTCACCTGTGTATACCCGGCAGCAAGCAGGTTGTGGGGCTCAGGTAGGGTCTCATTATATTTTCACCCATTACATTTTTTTTTTCTAAATTTTCATCTAGAATTAAGTTTCTTCCTGTTGTTGGTAGCCTCGAAAAAGAGCTCAAGTGGGGAGAAGGGCAAAGATGTGGACTCTGCATTTCATGTAGCTTCCCTTCTGCTCCTCTGGTATCAGAATAAGCAAACCACCGGGAAAGAACCGCTGCGGAGCCAGCTTTGCGCCGGGGTAGGAGGCGGGGAGTGGCGGCGGGAGTGAAGTCTCGCGAGAAGAGGCGGTTGCCGTCGCGGAGCTCTCTGGCTGTGTGTGTCTGAGGTTTCGGCGCCGCCGGAGCCGCGGACGGTTTGCTGACCCCGTTAGTGCGCCCGGCCGAGACACGCCGCCGCCCTGTCTCGCTACCTGCGTCCCCCAAACACGTCTCTGTTCGTCAGGAACGTGGCCGACGACACCAGCACCAAATCAGATGAAAGCCAAGGAAGGGAGGAATGTGTACAGTTCTTCACGCTATGATGATTGTGACAGATACAGACGTTCAAGAAGCCGAAGTTACGAAAGAAGGAGATCAAGAAGTGGGTCTTTTGATTACAACTATAGAAGATCGTATAGTCCTAGAAACAGTAGACCGACTGGAAGACCACGGCGTAGCAGAAGCCATTCCGGCAATGATAGATTCAAACACCGAAATCGATCTTTCCAATTCAAGATCTAAATCCAATTCAAGATCACGGCCCAAGTCCCAGCCCAAGAAAGAAATGAAGGCTAAATCACGTTCTAGGTCTGCATCTCACACCAAAGCTAGAGGCACCTCTAAAACAGATTCCAAAACACATTATAAGTCTGGCTCAAGATATGAAAAAGAATCAAGGAAAAAAGAACCACCTAGATCCAAATCTCAGTCAAGATCACAGTCTAGGTCTAGGTCAAAATCTAGATCAAGGTCTTGGACCAGTCCTAAGTCCAGTGGCCACTGATAGTATAAACCGCGGTCATTTTTAGGCATGTATCATTTACTCATAGTTTGATTTACTTAAATTATCAGGAATACAATGTTGCAATGATGCTTAAAAAACACTTGTTAGTTTTCCCTGTACCAGGCAATGGTTATAATTAAAATGATATGCTGTTGAGAAGCCACTCTTAAGAGTCCAGTTTGTTTAATGTTATGGGCAGCTACCAATTTGTGGTGTCTCTGTATATTTTTGTAAAGATTCTCATTTTTTTATGCTTGAAGCATTTGGTGAAAAGATGTTGGTTGACCATAATTTGCAACATTGTCTCATTAAAAATAAACTTTCATATTCATATTTGGTAGAACTGTTAACCTAGAAATGTAGCTTGCTAGTAAGATAGAGTGATAAAAGTGAAGTAGTAGCCACAGTACAGCACTGACTGCTCAGACACACTTAGGTTCAGGGTGGGCCTTTATGTCTTGTCAAAATGTCCAGGCCTAGCCGGGCGCGGTGGCTCGCGCCTGTAATCCCAGCACTTTGGGAGGTCAAGGCGGGTGGGTCATGAGGTCAGGCATTCGAGACCAGCCTGACCAACAGGATGAAACCCCCTCTACTAAAAATACAGAATTAGCTGGGCCTGGTTGTGCACGCTTGTAATCCCTGCTGTTTGGGAGGCTGAGGCAGGGGAATTACCAGAACCTGGGAGGTGACAGTTGCAGTGAGCCAAGATTACATCACTGCACTCCAGCCTGGGTGACAGAGTGAGACTCTGTCTCAAAAAAAAAAAAAAAAGTCTAGGCCCATGATAATTACTTATGATGAAGTGTGGATTAGTTCTTTTGTTAACCCCACTATCTTGGGGAATGATGCCAGCTGGGTTAGGTAGTATTTTCAGGAAGATTGAGTTTTTGGCTGAAACATGGAGCCTTCACTGCTTTTTTTCTGGTTCCTGTGAAGATTTGGAACATAGAAAACACAAAAACTTACCTTAAAATTTGAGCAGGTTGATGATGGCAAAAATAATTTTAAGGAGAAAGGAATATTCTTACATAGTTATTCTGAAGTTTAAGGAGAGTTGTTGACCATGATGTTGCTTAGTTTTCTTACTGCTGTTAGAAGGGAGTAAATTGTTTCAAAGTAGGTTTTGTGTGTGTGTGCATAGTGTAAAAGAACTGAAATTTTTTGATGCTTACAGCACTTGGCCTGTGCGTTTGTATCAAAATTTGCCTGCCTCTTTATGAGCGAGGCCTGCTTTTCACACCTCACTTTATTTAATATGAGGCAAGTTGAAAGACAACACTCATTCTAGGCGATTCTGTGGTGCCATGAAATTCAAAATAATTTTGGAAAAAGGATTAGTCAGTTTTAAGCGAGAGTCATATCTTCTGAGTTTTTGATTATCAGTGTAGTACCTGACTAAAAATGAAGTAATACCCTTAACCATTTATAATTTCTAGAATTTTTCTGAAAGATCGTTTTGGGGACAAAAGTGACTTGACATGTCCAATTTCCTTTCAGAATAAAAAGCTAGCATCTTTAAAAATCGGATTGCTTGCTTACAGATATAAGTAAGAATTATGGAGAAACAATTCCTGTTAGAGGATTACTTTTTTCAATTTTGGTTTTTGGAATCTAGGCTTTGCCTGTAAAGAATAAAACGATGGATTTAAAATACTGTTTGAGGAATGTGTTTAAAGGATCGATTATTCTAGAACCTTTGTATATTTGATAGTATTTCTAACTTTAATTTCTTTACTGTTTGCAGGTAATGTTCATGTTCTGCTATGCAATCATTTATATGCACGTTTCTTTAATTTTTTTAGATTTTCCTGGATGTATAGTTTAAACAACAAAAAGTCTATCTAAAACTGTAGCAGTAGTTTACAGTTCTAGAAAAGAGGAAAGTTGTGGGGTTAAACTTTGTATTTTCTTTCTTATAGAGGCTTCTAAAAACGTATTTTTATATGTTCTTTTTAACAAATATTGTGTACAACCTTTAAAACATCAATGTTTGGATCAAAACAAGACCCAGCTTATTTTCTGCTTGCTGTAAATTAAGTAAACATGCTATAATAAAAAGAAAATGAAGGGAAAAAAAAAAAAGAATAAGCAAACCACCATGGCAAACAGGTTCAAATGAGAGGAACGAGGAGGGCTTGGCATCCTACCCACAGAAACCCAGTGCTAACGGGTCACGGTTTGTCCCTGTATAGTAACAGATGAACGAAGAGAGAGGGCACTGGAGGATGGATGCTCCTCTGCCAGGCGCAGAGTTGACTCCACACAAGCTTTGTAGCTCTATGTGCAGAGGAAACCCATGAAGAAGTAGTGGGGAAGACCCTGTGTGGTTCGCAGTCGGCCTTTCCTGAGGCTTCATGATTGTGCAGCTCCTTTACTGGCTCTTTTTCCTCTTCCCTCTGCCTGTGTCTTGGCTACTTTTATTTATTTATGTTATTTATTTATTTATTTGAGACAGGGTCTCACTGTCACCCAGTCTGGAGTTCAGTGGTGCGAACTTAACTCGTTATAACCTCCCCCTCTCGGATTCAAGCAATTCTCCTGCCTCAGCCTCCTGAGTAGCTGGGATTACAGGCACACACCACCGTGCCTGGCTAATTTTTGTATTTTTGGTAGAGACAGGGTTTTGCCATGTTGCTCAGGCTGGTGTCAAACTCCTGGGCTCAAGTGATCCACCTGCCTTGGCCTCCCAAAGTACTGGGATTCTAGGCCTGAGCCACCACACCCAGCCTTGGCCAGTTTTAGACAAAACAAATTCAAAAGAGTTTATTTGAGCAAAGAACAATTCATGAATTGGGCAACCCTCAAAAACCAGAAGAGGTTCAACGAGCTCTGCTGCACGACATGGCCAGTGAGCTTTTATAGCTGAACACGGAAGTAAAATCTAGAAACGACATGATTAGGATTAGCTACAATAGGGCATTTGCCTTATTTGGGTATGGTTGGATCAATTGGGCTGCCTGTGATTGGTTGAAACTCGACCAATTTGTTAGAGTAATACACTCCTACATTGGGTTTTGGTTTGTTTGCCTACTGAGGTTGTTGTTTCGTAGGAACTCATTCTTACATGGGAATTGGAAGAACAGAGACAGCCTCAGGCTGAGGTACCTGCGTATTTTGCTTTAGCAGCCGCTTGGCTTACAGGTGTCAGCCTTTCTTATTGGATCCCAGATATAGGTCTATTGTCTGTATTTAGCATGATTTTTTTTCTTTCTTATTTGCAAAAATATTTTTCCCTGATTACAAAAGCAATAAAGTTTATTGTAAAAAATCCCTAAATAAATTACAGTCTGACTCCAATCACTCAGAGAAAACCACTTGTTAATACTTAGTTGCGGGCCAGGTGTGGTGGCTCATGCCTGTAATTCCAGTACTTTGGGAGGCCACGGTAGGCAGATCACCTGAGGTCTGGAGTTTGAGATCAGCCTGGTCAACATGGTGAAACCATATCTCTACTAAAAATACAAAAATTAGCTGAATACGGTGGCACACACCTGTAATCCCAGCTACTCGGGAGCCTGAGCCAGGAGTATCACTTGAACCAGGAGATGAAGGATGCAGTGAGCTGAGATAGAGCTGCTGCACTCCACCCTGGGCAACAAGCAAGACCCTGTTTCCAAAAAAAAAATTTTGTTGTAAATGTATTCACAACATTTTCTATGCATAATTGAACATTAGGGTCATATGATATGTTCTCTGTAGCCTCTCACATATTTCACTTGTCAGTGGGTCATGGGCATCTTTTCAATCAGCACACACACATCTGTGACGTCATTGTTAATAGATACGCCATTTGATTTAATAAGTCCTTTCTTGTTGGGCAATTAGATTATTTACAATTTTTCACTGCTATAAATGATACTGCTTGGAACATTGTTTTAGCTAAACCTTTGAGCACGTCTTTAGCATGGTCTTAAGGTAAATTTCTTAGCCATAGAGATCCTACTTTTCCTCTCATGTCCAGTAACACTGAGGGTGCCCCAATTCAGCTCTCATGTTTTTGGCTAATGACTAGACGGGCCCAGTTCAGCAATATTTTGAAGGGCAAATGTGATATTTTCTAACTGTAGCGAATCTTACTGCCTTTCCAAGTTTAGTTTTCATGAACTCTTCTCACTTTCTAAATTTCAGTGTTAGCTGACTCATAGAGGTGGGACTTCTTAATCTCTTTTTCTTGATCTCTTTTCAAAACATGTAATTATTGTTTTTTTTTTTCATCCCTAGGAATTTTTTGATGTGTGGCCGGTTCTCATGGGTGAAGTTCCACCTTATTCTGGGCCCAGGACTCCGGATGGAAGAGTAAGTTCTCTCTGGCCTTTTCAATATGATCTGATGTTTAGTATATTCAAATGCAAGACACAGTAAACTCTGTTGAAGGGCATTTTTTTTTTTTTATCATATAGGTATTTGTCTTTGGGTTAGGCTGTCTCCCTTGAAGTTAAAATAATCCCTCATGATCAACAGCAGACAGGTGCTAAAAAGTCAAATAAAACGACAGAGAGAAAAAAAGTGAAAAACAACAATAATTCCTCATAATTGCCATGTCCTATTATCTGCAAATTTCCTACCTTCCTTCCTACCTTCCTACCTTCCTTCCTTCCTACTGTACTAACAAGAAGCAAAATGTTTAATATCTTACTGGGATTTCACAGTAACGTGTTGGGTAGACCAAACAGGGACCAACATACTCATTCCACAGCTGAGGAAAGAGACCCAGAAAGGTCAAGCAACCTATTCAAGGCTTCACCTTGCAGGAATTTAGAGTTACAGACAACATGAGCTGAGAAAACCTTTACATCTAGTCTATAATATACAAATTGGTAGCCAGCCCATTCTAGCTGATAGATATACTTGCTTGACTACATAGGTTTTAAAATTTTGGTTTTCTTTCTTTTTCTCTTGTATTGTTTCTTTCTCTCTCTCTCTCTCTCTCTCTCTCTCTCTCTCTCTCTCTCTCTCTCTCTCTCTCCCCCCCCCCCTTTTTCTCTCTTAGATAGGGTCTTGGTATGTTGCTTAGGCTGGTCTTGACCACCTGTGCTCGAGTGATCCTCCTGCCTTGGCCGCCCAAAATGCTGGGGTATTGGTGGCTAACCCTTAAAAATCAAAGTACTACCCATAAATATCTGAATTCTCAGTTTCTTTTGAAAAGATGGATGACTAATCAAAACTGGACCCACAATCCAGCAGGGCGAATTTGATTGGAGCCGAGTTACAGCTGTCTCCTTGGGATATGGCCTGTGCTCTCTAGTTCGCCACAGTCCTCACCACTCTCTCTTTTTGAGACAGAGTTTTGCTCTTGTCACCCAGGCTAGAGTGCAATGGCACAATCTCGGCTCACTGCAACCTCTGTTTCCTGGGTTCAAGTGATTCTCCTGCCACAGCCTCCCAAGTAGCTGGGATTATAGGCACCTGCCACCACTGCTGGCTAATTTTTGTATTTTTAGTAGAGATGGGGGTTTCACTACGTTAGCCAGGCTGGTCTTGCACTCCTGACCTCAGGTGATCCACCCACCTTGGCCTCCCAAAGCGCTGCGGTTACAGGCTGAGTCAGCACTCCCAGCCCCCACCACTCTGGCTTATGTACACCTGCATCCTGCTCTCTTTTGTTTTTATCAGACCTCTCTAGGCATTTTAGTTTCTGACCTCTGGTCTCATCCAATTGCAGCATTTTATTTTATTTGTTTTTATTTATATTTTTTATATAGAGATGAGGTCTTGCTATATTGCCCAGGCTGGTCTTGAACTCCCGGCCTCAAGTGATACTCCTGCCTTGGCCTCCCAAAGTGCTGGGATTGCAAGCAGAAGCCACCACACCTGGCCTAAAATTTGGCCCTTTAAAATTCCCTCTGCCTTCTAACATCCCTCTCACGCTCTATCTGCCATATTCACTTAGAAATACAGCTTTTGTCTGAATTCCAATCAATTGATATTCCGAAATGTTAGGTCTGAAGCCTCACAATGTCAGCTACATCTTGCTTTACCTCCTTTTAAAAATAAAATGGTGTCTGTATGTTTTAAGTATTTAAAAGTTACACAGGCTAATTAGGCTTCATCAAAAAAAAAAAATAGCAGTCTTTTAAAAAGTGGTATATTTCCATGGGTATTTGTGGTTCTTTCAAAGCTTCTGTGGCAGCTGCTCAGGTAGAAGGTAACAAAGGTACTCTTGATGGCTCAGTTTTGACTTTGTGGAGGCTGGTGAATTTGTACATGAATATGTACTTAAAGACAACTTGACTAAGCTACAGTGTGTGGAAAAAAACCAAAAATCCTAGTTACCCAAAGTACAATGATCTTTTTGTTACTTTTGGGAAAGAAAATGGATTCTCCTGCAGGATTCAAAAAATATATATATATATATATATATATATATATATATATATCCATTTATTTTTTTGAAAAGGACTCTCTGTTGGCCAGACTGGAGTGCAGTGGTGTGATCTCAGCTCACTGCAACCTCCACCTCCTGGGTTCAAGCAATTCTCCTGCCTCAGCTTCCTGAGTAGCTGGGATTATAGGAGCCCACCACTACGCCTGGCTAATTTTTGTATTTTAAGCGGAGACAAGGTTTCACCATGTTGGCCAGGCTGGTCTCAGACCCCTGACTTCAAGTGATCTGCCTGCCTCGGCCTCCCAAAGTGCTGGGATTACAGGCCTAAAAATATCCATTCCTAACCTTTCTAAAGAGTCTTGTGGGAATCCCTGGGTAGGATAGCAGCCAGGCCCAGGAAGCCCGGGGCCTGCCGGGAGTACAGTGAGCAGCACAGGCCCAAGGACAGGTGGCCCTAAAGCAAGACAAAGATGTCAAGAAGGTCCTGGAACTCTGCCTCCTACCCCTCCCAGGCAGAAACTTAACTCCTAGGGGATAATGCTGCCACCGTTGCTTTCTAGAACTGTTTATAAGGTACAACTTGACTATTTAAAAATATTTTTAAGAAAATTTGTTTTGCCAGAATTAAGAAAATGTGTAATCCCAGAAACTTTGGGAGGCTGAGGCTAAAGGATTACTTAAGGCCAGGAGTTCAAGACCAGCCTGGGCACAAAGCTAGACTTTGCCTCTAAATAAATAAATAAATAAAGTCTGGGTACAGTGGCTCATGCCCGTAATCCCAGCATTTTGGGAGGCTGAGATGGGTGGATTGCCTGGGGTTAGGAGTTCAAGACCAGCTTGGCCAACACAATGAATCCTCATCTCTGCTAAAAATACAGTCAGCCAGGTATGGTGGTGGGCATCTGTAATTCCAGCTACTAGGGAGGCTGAGGCAGGAGAATCGCTTGAACTTGGGAGGGGGAGATTGCAGTGAGCTGAGATCACGCCATTGCACTCCAGCCTGGGCAACAAGAGTGAAACTCCAAACTCCACCTAAAAAAGTTTTTTAAAAAGTAGCCTGGTGTGGTGACACGTGCCTGTAGTACCAGCTACTCAGGAAGCTGAGATAGGAGGATTGAGCCTGGGAAACTGAGGTTCCAGTGAGCCGAGGTTGTGCCACTGCACTCCAGCCTGGGCGACAGAATGAGACCCTGTCTCAAAAAATGTAAATAAATAAATAAAAAATATGAAAAAAGAAAATTTGTATGTTGAAAAACTAATAACATGAGCACAGTGAAAAGCTCACTCCATAGGAAATCAAGCCCCACTTCTTCCTGGTCAGCCTCCGCAAAGCGACTGCTGTTAGCAAACTCTCTTTCCAGGAATGTTTATGTATATCCAGATATTCGTGGAGAAGTATACATATTCCACCACCACCACCACCCGCTATGCATGCTATGATTCTATTTTGTGCCTTGCTTTTTCCACTTAACTGAATATTTTGTCATGTTTCCCTAGCAGCACAGACGCAGAGATCACACGCTGGAAACATGGTATCCACTGTACCACTAACTCCTAATAAGAGACCTTACATCATTTCCAGCCTTTTTTTTTTTTTTTTTTTTTTTTTTTGAGACAGAGTTTTGTTCGGTCTCCAGGCTTGAGTGCAGTGACGCTATCTCGGCTCACTGCAATCTCCACCTCCTGGGTTCAAGCAATTCTCCTGCCTCAGCCTCTTGAGTAGCTGGGACTAGAGGCGCGTGCCACCACACCCAGCTAATTTTTGTATTTTTAGTAGAGACGGGGTTTCACCATACTGGCCAGGCTGGTCTCAATCTCCTGACCTCGTGATCCAACCTCATTGGCCTCCCAAAGTGCTGGGATTACAGGTGTGGCTTTCCGGAGGCTGGTGAATTTGTACATGAATTTGGCCTTAAAGACAACTTGACTGAGCTACAGTGTGTGGGAAAAAAAAAAAGCCTAGTTACCCAAAGTACACTGATCTTCTTGTTACTTTTGGGAAAGAAAATTGATTCTCTTATGGGATTCAAAAAAAAAAAAATGTCCATTTCTTTTTTTGAGATGGACTCTCTGTTGCCCAGGCTGGAGAGGAGTGGCCCTTCTCTAGACTTTTTAAAGCAGTCTAGCTAAGACCCCCAGATGGGGCAAAGAATGCTTTTACTCACATTTGGGAGTATATCTCTAGGATCCATTACCACATGTAAGTCAAAGAATATGTCTATTTTGATCTTTGAGAGAGATTGCTAACTAATCATAATCTTAGAATCGTAGCTGGGAGGGACTTTATGGATTACCTAATACAATTTTCTTTCTCCCCCACTGTCCTTTGAACCTTAGAGTTCCCAGTAGCTGCCTTAACCAGGGGTTAATGGAAAAGGAAGAGGACAGGAAAGGGAGTGAGAGAGGGCAAAGCTGCAGGGCCTTTCTGTGCCCAGCCCTGATTCCATTAGGACAGTTTTATATGATTCGTTTCCATGCTTTTCTCGGGGAAAGAGAGCTGCTACTCAACAGCAGCAGCAAACACATACCACTGATCTCATTTCACAGCCAGAGAAACTGAGGCCCACAGAACACACAGAGTAGAACCGAGACTCGCTCGAGGTCGAGTTTCAGCTCCATGTCATTTATCATGCTTCAGGGTTCATCTAGTTTCCCCTTGAATGCTTCCTATTTTAGGGAGCTCACTACCCCTGGGGGTAGCCTATGCAATTGGAGCGACTGTAACTTCTGTGTTTTGTTTAGGCAGAGCTTGCCTCCTGGAAGTGTTCAGTCAGTGCAGCCACCACACTGCTAGGAGGCTTTGAGCAGCAGAGCCTCTCCCTTATGAGTCGAAAGGTCACCTTTGCTGATTGCCTGTCAACCAAACGGGCCTTCAGACATCCTTAACTGGTTCAGGAATTCCTCTCTGTGGAGGTTCTGAGTCAGGAGGCCTGGGGTGGAGCTCAGGTATCTGCACTGAAACCTCTAAGGAGGTACTTCTCAAAATACCTGTAGTCAGGGAACAGTTTGTGTTTTCTTTTTAAATAAAATTTTCTTTCTTTCTTTTTTTTTTTTAGTGAGAAACACACTCAAGAAAGGGGAGTGCGGGTGTACTCGAGGGAGTGAGTCACTCCTCCAATATGTTTTGATTGCTACTTCTAAAAATATGATAAAATATATTCCTAGATCGCTTCTTGGTTTTTTGGCTAAGATCAAGTGTAAAATATGTTCCTAGAAAAACAAAATTGTATAAATACAGACAAAATATAAACCTTGCTTCATGCCACTGCATTTGCACTCCAGCCTGGGGACAGAGCAAGACTCCAACTCAAATATATATATATATATATATATATATATATATATATATATATATACACAGTTCTGGTTTTATCTTCTCCTAAAATAATAAATAGTTTGCAGACTGGCACTGGTCCAGGGATTACACTCTGAGCAACCTTGTTCAAGGTGACAGTGTTGCAGACAGTAAAACACTAAGCTGTGAACCTGAAGTGACATAGAGGAGGAGCACTGAGCTGGGAATTAAGGACCCAGGTTCTGATTTGGGTTCACTGTCTTGCTACAAGCAAGTCCTTTCCTCTCTCTGCGTCTCAGCTTTCTCATTTGTGAAACAGTTGCTCATCACACTTGGGCAAACAGAGGTCCTAAGGAAAAGGTAATAGAATCTCCCCTGGAGAGCTAGGGGAATGGAGCCACACGCCAGCATCCAATTGCATGCTAGAGAGCAATGTAATGGAAGAGATCTACTTTAAGAGAATGGGAATTTTAATGATGCAAGGAGGTGGGAGGGATGGAAGAGGCAGAAAGTTAGTTTGGAGGCATGAAGCATGATTGAGAAGGTAGATCTGAAGGGATGACACAGCAAAGAGAACAGCTGAGTGTAGGCATGAGGAGAAAGGGGGCCGTACCATAGAGATGCACCCTGCGTGGAGGATGGCTGACTAGCTCTGATTTTAAATGGGATGGGAACCTCCTGACCACTTCCCCAGCTCCCTAGATTCTGGCAGCTTCTTTATCTCTTTCTTCCTGCACTTATCAAAGTCAAAATTAAAATGCAGAGATGAATCTCTAAACTTAATGTTTTGGGGCAAAGGAAGACTTGCAAATTCGGGGTGTACACGCAGATTAAGTAGTCTTTGTATGTCCAAGGAACAAAGGGAAGGTAGAAGGTTTTATAAAAAAGAGAAATGAGGCTGGGCATGGTGACTCATGCCTGTCATCCCAGTGCTTCGGGAAGCCAAGGCAGGAGGATCACGTGAGCTCAGGAATTCAAGGCTGCAATGAGCCATGATTGCACCACTGCACTGCAGCCTGGGTGATGGAACAAGATCCTGTGTCTAAAGAAAAAAGAGAAATATTACTCTTTGAGAAAGTTCATCAACACTAGTAAGGGTCTAGGGAGCTGGCAAATTTTGACTGATGAGTGATGACGGTGGGTAAAATTAATTTTAGAGCTGTAGCAAGTTGTATCAGCAACTGTCAGATAAAACTGGTTTTGAGTTACAGCAGGTAGTGTAAGCGCCAGGCATGCAGAGAATTCTGTTCTGGGAACAAAGCTATGTGTCCTGAGTACTTTTTTGCCCCCTGGCTTCTTCACTCTCTTTTATTTGGGTATGACAAAAATGTCCCAATTTGTGTGATCAGCTTGCACACACTCAACCTCCAGATCCTCTTGGAGAATTTCCTATTCCTCTTCCCAGCCTCAGATTCCAAACTCTGCCTGGTCACTGTGAGCTGGCTCCAAGGTGGAGCATGCTGAATCCTAAGAATCAGCAGAGGACAAGGAGCACCAGAAGGCAGCCCAAGCACATCCTTGGAGGGAGTTATGGCCAGGCTTGACGCTTTCTGAAAATCATGGGGCAAAATATGTACAACTACTATCTATCAATAAAAACATCAATTTATTAAAACAACAACAAAAACCATAGGGCATATGATGGTAAAAGAACAAAGTCTGTTTCAGGAACTTACTCCTGTTGAACTTCTATTTGACCCTTAAAGGCAAAATTTTTTGGCTGGGCGCAGTGGCTCATGCCTGTGATTCCGGCACTTTGGGAGGCCAAGGCAGGCGGATCACGAGGTCAGGAGTTTGAGACCAGCCTGGCCAATATGGTGAAACCCTGTCTATACTAAAACTACAATTAGCTGAGTGTGGTGGTGTGCGCCTATAATCCCAGCTACTCAGGAGGCTAAGGCAGAATAACTGCTTGAACCTGGGAGGTGGAGGTTGCAGTGAGCCAAGATCACACCATTGCACACCAGCCTGGGCAACAAAGCAAGACTGTGTCTTTAAAAAAAGGTATAATTTTTCTTTCTTTTGCCAGGAAATTAACTTTTACAAGGTCATTGACTACATCCTACATGGCAAAGAAGACATCAAAGTAATCCCGTAAGTTTCACCTGTCTAAAGACAAAATGATAACAAATTCAGGTTAAAGATCTCAGTTGGTTTTGACGGTGATTCTAGAAGTGGGCAACATTTCATTCCATAAGCGTTCTGATAAGGTTGGCTTTATAGACAGAGAAGCACTGAAGAAAGCCAAGCAAAGATCAAAGAACATGGTAGTCATTTTAAAGATACTTTTATAAGGTGGGAGAGGGAGATAGAACAATGGAAAACTAACTGATTAACTAATATCAGGTTTCTGCTTTTTTTTTTTTTTTTTGGTGTAAGGATTAAAGCAAAGGAACTTCATTATCATGCCTATTAAGGACTGGAACTGGTCTTTTAAGGAAATTGGCTTTTACCTCTCTCCCAATTGCTAAGAGGATCAGAAAACAACTTAGTTTAGGTTTGGTGAGGTGGAACGTTATCATGGGTGACTCCATGCTGATTTTTAGTCTGGTTTGTTGCAGCTTAGTGCAGAGCTTCATCCAAAACAAGGGCCTCCTATAGCTTTTATTTTAACACATCTCAAAGCATGGAAAACTGCAGGTACGTTATCAACTTCCAAAAGATACTCATTCCAAGATCAACACTGGCCAAATCCAATGAGGCCCCACAGTTTGTTAGAGGCAGGGAGAGTGGGAAGAAGGCAGCATGAGATGGTAGAGAGACTCAGAGGGTGGGCAGTGAGCCCCAAGTAAGGGGAAGACTTGATCAGAGGCTTGATGAGGCCAACAGTTGGCCAGAATGTGAGCCAGGTGCTCTGAGTCCCAGTCTCATATCCAGTGCCAGTAAGTGGTCTGTCTGGACCTCAGGGTCCCATGTATAGAATGAGACTGGGATGAAATCATGGATTTTCAACTGGTTTCTGCAGGGCTACTCTTCCAGTATATGAAGGAGGCAAAGCAAAAGCAGGAAGCTGCAAAGGAACTGACTCAGCCCCCATGGAAAGCCTGTTGTCAATGTGCTCTCATATGTGACCGAGGAGGACAGTGAAAATAAAAGGAAAGAATGCTCTCAGCGCTGCGTCTATGCAGCTGGGACTCAACGACCATTAGAAGATTTGAACAGTTGCAAACTTTTTAAATATAGGCTTATACTTTCTTGGGTTGGTAGATGATTCTCAAAAACCTAGTTACCTTCTTCTCTGAATCCTCTCCATGTGCTAAGAGCCACATCCATGGTTCTGTCTTGAGACATGGCTCTTTCTCAACTTAATTGCTGAAGCCTTAAAGCTGTAATTAGGTTCTGTGGGAGAGCCACACCTTTAGTCTCATCTCCCATGGCAATTTTGTCCAACAGAAGGGATTTACTGTATGCCACCTTAATCCTCAAACAGTGGGTGTGATAAGCCATTCAGTTTGGGCATCAGACCAAACTGTAATAATCCCGTCACCCAGATAAACAAGTTCTCAGGGTTATCTCTTACTGGTGAGGATGAGAAGTTGCCTCAAGTTCCTCAATTTCTAGGTTATCTCTATTTCTTTATTCCTGCCTGCATAAAGACTGATTCCCTTATTTTATTCTCTTTCACTCTTTTTTTTTTGATATGGAGTCTAGCTCTCTCTCCCAGACTGTAGTGTAATGGCCCAATCTCAGCTCACTACAACTTTCACCTCCCATGTTTAAGCAATTCTACTGCCTCAGTCTCTCGAGTAGCTGGGATTACAGGCGAGCACCACCACACCCAGCTAATTTGTGTATTTTTAATAGAGATGGGGGTCTTGCCAAGTTGACAAGGCTGGTCTTGAACTCCTTTTTTTTTTTTAATTGCATTTTAGGTTTTGGGGTACATGTGAAGAACATGCAAGATTGTTGCATAGATACACACATGGCAGTGTGGTTTGCTGTCTTCCGTCCCCTCACCTGTATCTGTCATTTCTCCCCATGCTATCTCTTCCCACCTCCCCACCCCACCGTCCCTCCCCCATTTCCCCCCAACGGACCCCAGTGTGTAGTGCTCCCCTCCCTGTGTCCATGTGTTCTCATTATTCAACACCCGCCTATGAGTGAGAATATACGGTGTTTGATTTTCTGCTCTTGTGTCAGTTTGCTGAGAATGATGGTTTCCAGGTTCATCCATGTCCCTACAAAGGACGTGAACTCATCGTTTTTGATGGCTGCGTAATATTCCATGGTGTATATGTACCACATTTTCCCTATCCAGTCTATCATCGTTGGGCATTTGGGTTGGTTCCAGGTCTTTCCTATTGTAAACAGTGCTGCAATGAACATTCGTGTGCATGTGTCCTTGTAGTAGAATGATTTATAATCCTTTGGATATATACCCAGTAATGGGATTGCTGGGTCAAATGGGATTTCTATTTTTAGGTCCTTGAGGAATCGCCACACTGTCTTCCACAATGGTTGAATTAATTTACATTCCCACCAACAGTGTAAAAGTGTTCCTATTTCTCCACATCCTCTCCAGCATCTGTTATTTCCAGATTTTTTAATGATCGCCATTCTAACTGGTGTGAGATGGTTTTTGATTTGCATTTCTCTGATGACCAGTGATGATGAGCATTTTTTCATATGTTTGTTGGCCTCCTGTATGTCTTCTTTTGTAAAGTATCTGTTCATATCCTTCGCCCATTTTTGAATGGGTTTGTTTGTTTGTTTCTTGTAGATCTGCTTTAGTTCTTTGTAAATTCTGGATATCAGCCCCTTGTCAGATGGGTAGACTGCAAAAATTTTTTCCCATTCTGTTGGTTGCCGATTCACTCTACTGACTGTTTCTTTTGCCGTGCAGAAGCTGTGGAGTTTGATTAGGTCCCATTTGTCTATTTTGGCTTTTGTTGCCATTGCTTTTGGCGTTTTGGTCATGAAGTCCTTGCCTACACCTATGTCCTGAATGGTTTTGCCTAGATTTTCTTCTAAGGTTTTTATGGTGTTAGGTCTGATGTTTAAGTCTTTAATCCATCTGGAGTTAATTTTGGTGTAAGGTGTCAGGAAGGGGTCCTGTTTCTGCTTTCTGCACATGGCTAGCCAGTTTTCCCAATGCCATTTATTAAACGGGGAGTCCTTTCCCCATTGCTTGTTTTTGTCAGGTTTGTCGAAGATCAGATTGTTGTGGGTATGCTGTATTTCCTCTGAGGCCTCTGTTCTGTTCCATTGGTCTATATCTCTGTTTTGGTACCAGTACCATGCTGTTTTCATTACTGTAGCCTTGTAGTATAGTTTGAAGTCCGGTAGTGTGATGCCTCCTGCTTTGTTCTTTTTGCTTAGAATTGACTTGGCTATGCGGGCTCTCTTTTGGTTCCATATGAAGTTTAAGGTGTTTTTTTCCAGTTCTGTGAAGAAGGTCATTGGTAGCTTGATGGGAATAGCGTTGAATCTGTAAATTACTTTGGGCAGTATGGCCATTTTCACGATGTTGATTCTTCCTAACCATGAACATGGAATGTTTCCCCATCTGTTTGTATCCTCTCTTATTTCGTTGAGCAATGGCTTGTAGTTCTCCTTGAAGAGGTCCTTTACGTTCCTTGTTAGTTGTATTCCTAGGTATTTTATTCTCTTTGTAGCAATTGTGAGTGGCAGTTCGTTCTTGATTTGGCTCTCTTTAAGTCTATTACTGGTGTATAGGAATGCTTGTGATTTTTGCACGTTGATTTTGTATCCTGAGACTTTGCTGAAGTTGTTTATCAGTTTCAGGAGATTTTGGGCTGAGATGATGGGGTCTTCCAGATATACAATCATGTCATCTGCAAATAGAGACAATTTGATTTCCTCCTTTCCAATTTGGATACCCTTTATTTCTTTTTCTTGCCTGATTGCTCTGGCTAGAACTTCCAGTACTATATTGAATAGGAGTGGTGAGAGAGGGCATCCTTGTCTAGTGCCAGATTTCAAAGGGAATGCTTCCAGTTTTTGCCCATTCAGTATGATATTGGCTGTTGGTTTGTCATAAATAGCTTTTATTGTTTTGAGATACGTTCCGTCAATACCTAGTTTATTGAGGGTTTTTAGCATAAAGGGTTGTTGAATTTTGTCAAAAGCCTTCTCTGCATCAATTGAGATAATCATGTGGTTTTTGTCTTTGGTTCTGTTTATGTGGTGAATTACGTTTATGGACTTGCGTATGTTGAACCAGCCTTGCATCCCCGGGATGAATCCTACTTGATCATGGTGGATGAGCTTTTTGATATGCTGTTGCAATCGGTTTGCCAGTATTTTATTGAAGATTTTTGCATCTATGTTCATCATGGATATTGGCCTGAAATTTTCTTTTCTTGTTGAGTCTCTGCCGGGTTTTGGTATCAGGATGATGTTTGTCTCGTAAAATGATTTGGGAAGGATTCCCTCTTTTTGGATTGTCTGGAATAGTTTCAGAAGGAATGGTATCAGCTCCTCTTTGTATGTCTGGTAGAATTCACCTGTGAACCCATCTGGACCTGGGCTTTTTTCTGGGTGGTAGGCTCTTTATTGCTGCCTCGACTTCAGACCATGTTATTGGTCTATTCAGGGTTTCGGCTTCTTCCAGGTTTAGGCTTGGGAGGATGCAGGTGTCCAGGAATTTATCCATTTCTTCCAGGTTTACTAGTTTATGTGCATAGAGTTGTTTGTAATAATCTCTGATGATGGTTTGGATTTCTGTGGAATCTGTGGTGATATCCCCTTTATCGTTTTTTATTGCATCAATTTGGTTATACTCTCTTTTCTTTTTTATTAATCTGGCTAGTGGTCTGTCTATTTTGTTGATCTTTTCAAAAAACCAGCTCCTGGATTTATTGATTTTTTGAAGAGTTTTTTGTGTCTCTATTTCCTTCAGTTCTGCTCTGATCTTAGTTATTTCCTGTCTTCTGCTAGGTTTTGAGGTTTTTGATCTTGCTCCTCTAGCTCTTTCAATTTTGATGATAGGGTGTCAATTTTAGATCTCTCCTTTCTTCTCATGTGGGCACTCGTTGCTATATATTTTCCTCTAGAGACTGCTTTAAATGTGTCCCAGAGATTCTGGTATGTTGTGTCTTCGTTCTCATTGGTTTCGAAGAACATCTTTATTTCTGCCTTCATTTCATTGTTTATCCAGTCAACATTCAAGAGCAAGTTGTTCAGTTTCCATGAAGCTGTGCGGTTCTGAGTTAGTTTCTGCATTCTGAGTTCTAACTCGATTGCACTGTGGTCTGAGAGACTGTTTGTTATGATTTCTGTTCTTTTGCATTTGCTGAGGAGTGATTTATTGCCAATTATGTGGTCAATTTTAGAGTAGGTGTGATGTGGTGCTGAGAAGAATGTATATTCTGTGGATTTGGGGTGGAGAGTTCTGTAAATGTCTGTTAGGTTTGCTTGTTCCAGGTCTGAGTTCAGGTCCTGGATATCCTTGTTAATTTTCTGTCTGGTTGATCTGTCTAATATTGACAATGGGGTGTTAAAGTCTCCCACTATTATTGTGTGGGAGTCTAAGTCTCTTTGTAAGTCATTAAGAACTTGCCGGGCGCGGTGGCTCAAGCCTGTAATCCCAGCACTTTGGGAGGCCGAGGCGGGTGGATCACGAGGTCAAGAGATCGAGACCATCCTGGTCAACAAGGTGAAACCCCGTCTCTACTAAAAATACAAAAAATTAGCTGGGCATGGTGGCGCGTGCCTGTAATCCCAGCTACTCAGGAGGCTGAGACAGGAGAATTGCCTGAACCCAGGAGGCGGAGGTTGCGGTAAGCCGAGATCGCATTGCACTCCAGCCTGGGTAACAAGAGCGAAACTCCGTCTCAAAAAAAAAAAAAAAAAAAAAAAGAACTTGCCTTATGTATCTGGGTGCTCCTGTATTGGGTGCGTATATATTTAGGATCATTAGCTCTTCTTGTTGCAGTGATCCTTTTACCATTATGTAATGTCCTTCTTTGTCTCTTTTGATATTTGTTGCTTTAACGTCTATTTTATCAGAGATGAGAATTGCAACTCCTGCTTTTTTTTGCTCTCCATTTGCTTGGTAGATCTTCCTCCATCCCTTTATTTTGAGCCTTTGTGTATCCTTGCATGTAAGATGGGTTTCCTGGATACAGCACACTGATGGGTTTTGGCTTTTTATCCAATTTGCCAGTCTGTGTCTTTTGATTGGGGCATTTAGTCCATTGACATTTAGGGATAGTATTGTTATGTGTGAATTTGATACTGTCATTTTGATGCTACCTGGCTGTTTTGTTGGTTAGTTGATGCAGATTCTTGATTGTGTTGATGCTCTTTTACCATTTGGTGTGTTTTTGGAGTTGCTGGTACTGGTTGTTCCTTTATATGTGTAGAGCCTCTTTCAGGAGTTCTTGTAGAGCAGGTTTGGTGGTGATGAAATCTCTGAGTGCTTGCTTGTTCACAAAGGATTTTATTTTTCCTTCACTTATGAAGCTTAGTTTGGCTGGATAGGAGATTCTGGGTTGAAAGTTCTTTTCTTTAAGGATGTTGAATATTGGCCCCCAATCTCTTCTGGCTTGTAGGGTTTCTGCTGAGAGATCTGCTGTGAGTCTAATGGGCTTCCCTTTGTGGATAACCCGACCTTTCTCTCTGGCTGCCCTTAGCATTTTCTCTTTCATTTCAACCCTGGTAAATCTGATGATTATGTGCCTTGGGGTTGTTCTTCTTGAGGAATATCTTTGTGGTGTTCTCTGTATTTCCTGTATTTGAATATTGGTCTGCCTTGCTAGGTTGGGGAAGTTTTCCTGGATAATATCCTGAAGAGTATTTTGCAGCTTGGATTCATTCTCTTCATCACATTCAGGTACACCTATCAGACGTAGATTGGGTCTTTTCACATAGTCCCACATTTCTTGAAGATTTTGTTCATTCCTTTTTGCACTTTTTTCTCTGTTCTTGCCTTCTCTTTTTATTTCATTGAGTTGATCTTCGACCTCTGATATCCTTTCTTCTGCTTGGTCAATTCGGCTGTTGAAGCTTGTGAATGCTTCACGAAGTTCTCGTGTTGTGTTTTTCAGCTCCATCAATTCACTTATATTCCTCTCTATGCTGTCCATTCTCGTTAGCATTTCGTCCAATCTTTTTTCAAGGTTCCTATTTTCTTTACGTTGGGTTAGAACATGTTCTTTTAGCTCACTGTAGTTTCTTACTACCCACCTTCTGAAGTCTGATTCTGTCATTTCATCACCCTCCTTCTCCATCCGGTCTGGTTCCCTTGCTGGTGAGGAGTTGTGATCCCTTTTAGGAGGAGAGGTGTTCTGGTTTTAGGAGTTTTCATCCTTTTTGCGCTGGTTTCTTTCCATTTTTGTGGGTTTATCCACCTGTTGTCTTTGTAATTACTGTCTTTCAGATTGGGTCTCTGAGTGAGCTTCTAGTTTGTGGATGCTGAAGTTACTTCTTTTATTTTTTATTTTTTATTTTTTTTTTAAGCTTTCCTTCTAACAGTCTGGCCCCTCTGCTGTAGGACTGCTGAGGTCCTCTCCAGGCCCTGCTTGCCTGGCGATCACCTGCAGCAGCTGCAGAACAGTAAGGGTTGCTGCCAGTTTCCTCTTCTGCTATCTTTGTCCCAGAAGGATGCTCGCCTACTGTCAGTCCGTTCTCTCCTTTATGAGGTGAGTCTTTGGATCTATGGGGGTCAGGGAGCTACTTGAGGAGACAGTCTATCTTTTATTGGGGCTTAAGTCCTGAGTTGTGAGCTCTGTTGTTCGTTCAGAGCTGCTGGGCAGGTATGTTTAGGTCTGCTGCAGCTGAACTCATAAAGCACTTTTTGTTCCCAGGTGCTCTGTCCTAGGGAGTTGGAGCTTTATGAGTTTCCGTTGCGCTACTGCCTTTTTTGATTTTTCTTTCAGGTCTAACCTCAAGTGATTCACCCATGTTGGCCTCCCAACATGCTGGGATTACTGGTGTGAGCCACCACACCCAGCCTGATTCCCTTATTCTCTTTTAAAGCACATCTTTTCTTTTTTGTTTCCTACCTTATAAAATGTACATATTAAGGTGAAATTCAAATTCAAATACTCTTCAACAATTCTGTTTTCTAGCCCCTTTTCTAGCTTTTAGAGCCACAGTCTGATGAACTCACTATCTGTCTCTGAAATAGTCACAGGTCACAATTTTCTGAGTTTGTCTCTGCTTGACTGGCATCACAGCCTTCTAGCCTCTGATAACACTCAGAGGCTGCCTACCACCCAGTCCCTAATGAGAGAATTGCTTAGGTCTCTCATTGTAGGTTTTTTGTATGACAGCACCCTGTTTCTGACACAAATCTTTGCTTCAGCCAAGATAGGCGAGGCTCTGCTTTTGTAACAAGACCTCGAGACCTGAGTGGTATAAAGAACTAAAATTTATTTCACCATCCCACTATGTGTGCATTGCAACCAGCAGGTGTGGTTGGAGGAATGGTGTGTGGGTTGTAGTCAGGCAGGAACCAAGGCTGACAAACAGCCGCATTTTGAACCTTGCAAGATAGACTGCCACAGAGAAGAAAGGAAAAATACACATTGGCTCTTGTAATCTCCATCTGGAGGTGACACACAGCACTTCTGCTCACATTTTTTTGGCCAAAGCTAGTTACATGGCCCCACTTTACTTGAGTGGTTAGGGAATGCAATCTGACCTTGTGCCCAGGATAGACAGCCAGATATCTGTAAGCACTGGAATGGCTATCACAGTATATGCCATCCACACCAACAGAGGGGAACATTGAACAGTAAATGAATGACTAATCAAAACAAAGAAAGGCAAAATAAAAGTTGAAAATAAAAGAACAGAGATGCTGGATGTGGATGCACTGTCTGTAGTCCCAGCTACTCGGGAGGCTGGGGCAGGAGGATTGTTTGAGCCAAGGAGTTTGAGGCTGCAGTGAGCTATGATTGCACCTGTGAATAGCCACTGTACTCCAGCCTGGGCAACATAGTGAGACCCTTTCACTAAAAAAGAGAGAGAAAGAAGGAGAGAAGAACATAGGGCAGATAGGAAAATAAAATGTACATATTAAGGTGAAATTCAAATTCAAATATATCAATTATTTGAATTTATTTATTTAGTAACTGTTTTATAGAGAAAGGGTCTCACTGTGTTGCCAGGCTGGTCTCAAACTTCTGGGTTCAAGTGATCCTCCCCCTTCTGCCTCCCCAAGTGCTAGGATTACAGGCATGAGCCACCGTGCCTGGCTAATAATTCTTTTCTTTTCTTTTTGGTAATAGAGATGGGATCTCACTATGTTGCCCAGGCTGGCCTCTTCAAACTCCTGAGCTCAAACGATCCTCCCACCTTAGCCTCCCAAAGTGCTGGTATTATAGGCATGAGCTGATGCACTGGCCAATAATTTAAAAAAATATATAAATCAACTAGATGTTCCAGTTACATGACAAAGATTACCAGGCTGCATAAGAAAGAAATACATCACCTTTCATTGATTTTAAGATGCAGTTTTCTACTCTTTGACATTTCTGAAATTCTAGCAAATAATGACTAATAATATGTAAAAGATTGCACATACTTACCCAGTTGAATTTATTCCAGGAATGCAGACTTGGTTTAACGTTAGAAAAATCGACCTATATAATTTGCCATTAAGAGAAAAATAACACAATCATCATTACAGAGGAAAATTTTCTTCATCTTCTACAGAGAATTTTAGGTCAGATGTGATGGCTCACACCAGCCTCACACTTTGGGAGGCTGAGCTAGGTGGGTCACCAGAGCTCAGGAGTTTGAGACCAGCCTGGGAATATATCCAGGGAACAGAACAAACCCAGAAACAGACTCACACGTATATAACCATTTCATTTATGACAAAGGTGCCATTTTAAAGCAATGGAAGAACGAATGGTCTTTGATAAATTATGCTTGTTTAAATGGGTACCAATATGGAAAAAAAAATGTGATTTCTCCCTCAAAAGTAAATTGCACAGCCAGTCGCAGTGGCTCATGCCTGTAATCCCAAGACTTTGGGAGGCTGAGGCAGGTGGATCACCAGACGTCAGGAGTTTGAGACCAGCTTGGCGAACATAGTGAAACCCTATCTTTATTAAAAATACAAAAATTATCCAGGGGTAGTGGCAGGCACCTGTAATCCCAGCTACTTGGGAGACTGAGGAAGGAGAATCACTTGAACCCAGGAGGTGGAGGTTGCAGTGAGCCAAGAGCATGCCACTGCACTCCAGCCTGGGCAACAGAGCGAGACTCCATCTCAAAATAAATAAATAAATAACATAAAATAGCTTTATGACCGTGGGATAAAAAAATTTTAAATAAGATTTCAAAAAAAATAAACAAAAATATTGATATATTTGACCACATTAAGAACAAGAACTATTTATGTCAAAATATACCATTTGAGAGTATATTAGTTCATCTATTTCTACATAACACACTGTCCCAAAAGTTAGTGGCTTAAAACATCAATAAAGATTTATTATCTCTCATTATTATTATTATTATTATTATTGAGATGGAGTTTTGCTCTCATCACCCAGGCTGGAGTGCAATGGCATGATCCTGCCTCATTGCAACCTCCGCCTCCTGGGTTCAAGTGATTCTCCTGCTTCAGCCTCCCTAGTAGCTGGGAATATAGGCACCTGCCACCATGCCTGGCTAATTTTTATATACATTTTTTTTTTTTTTTTAAGTAGAGATGGGGTTTCACCATGTTGGCCAGGCTGGTCTTGAAATCCTGACCTTAGGTGATCTGCCCACCTGGGTCTCACAAAGTGCTGGGATTACAGGTGTGAGCTATTGCACCCAGCCTCTTTTTATTATTTATTATTCTTTTTTTTTTTTTTTTTTGAGACGGAGTTTCGCTCTTGTTACCCAGGCTGGAGTGCAATGGCGCGATCTCGGCTCACCGCAACCTCCGCCTCCTGGGCTCAGGCAATTCTCCTGCCTCAGCCTCCTGAGTAGCTGGGATTACAGGCATGCGCCACCATGCCCAGCTGATTTTTTTGTATTTTTAGTAGAGACGGGGTTTCACCATGTTGACCAGGATGGTCTCGATCTCTTGACCTCGTGATCCAGCCGCCTCGGCCTCCCAAAGTGCTGGGATTACAGGCTTGAGCCACCGCACCCGGCCTTTATTTATTATTCTTTATTCTGTGTGTCAGGAATTCAAGTGTGGCTTAACGGAGCAGTTTTAGCTTGAGGTAGTTCATGAGGTTGAGGTCAAATATGAGTGTGGGCTGCAGTCATCTGAAAGTTTTCCTGGAATTGGAGGAAAATAATATGTCATAATAAATAACTTATTCACATGGTTGGCAAGTTGGCAGGAGGCCTCAGTTCCTTTTCGCATAGGCCTCTATAGAGGGCTACTTGAATTACTTCATGGCCTGGTGGCTGACTTCCCCAGAGCAAGCAGGTGAACGCTACAGTGCCTTTCACAATCTGGTTTCAAAATAACACATTCATCTCCACCATATTCTTTTGGTCACAGAGAACAGCTTTGATTCATTGTTGGAGGGAACTATATAAGGAAGTGAGAATCACTGAGGGTCATCTAGGAGACTAGTTACTATAAAGAGTAAAAAGGCAAGTCACGATGCAAGAATATATATTCATAGCACAAATAACTGACAAAGGATAATATCGAAAATACACATAGGGTCAGGCTCATGCCTGTAATTCTAGTGCTTTGGGAAGCCTAGTAGGAGGATCACTTTAGGCTAGGAGTTTGAGACCAGCCTGGGCAACATAGTGAGAACCCCCACCACCGTCTCGATGGTACAGCTTGACAGATTCTTCTTGACCACTGCCCAGAAAAACAATAAATACACTGAGAACGGCAAGAGTTGTAGCAAAGGAAGAGTTTAATTATTTCAAGGCAGCTGAGCAAGAGAACCAGAGATAATTCTCAAATCTACCTCTCTGAGAATTTAGAGGCCAGGGTTTTTCAAGGATCGTTTGGTGGTCAGGAGGCTAGGGGGTGGGGCATACTGACTGATTGGTTGGGTTGAGGATGCAATCATAGGGGACTGAAACTGTCTTCTTGCAGTGAGTCAGCTCCTAGGGGAGGTCGCAAGACCAGTTGAGTCTGGCTACTGCATTCCAGCCTGAGTGACAGAGTGAGTCCCTGTCTCTTTTTTTTTTTTTTTTTTTTTTTTTTTGAGACGGAGTTTCGCTCTTGTTACCCAGGCTGGAGTGCAATGGCGCGATCTCGGCTCACCGCAACCTCCGCCTCCTGGGTTCAGGCAATTCTCCTGCCTCAGCCTCCTGAGTAGCTGGGATTACAGGCACGCACCACCATACCCAGCTGATTTTTTGTATTTTTAGTAGAGACGGGGTTTCACCATCCTGTCTCTTTAAAGAGAAAAAAAAAAGAGAGAGAGAACATATAAAGATCTCCTACAAATCAATAAAAAGAAAACACTATAGAAAAATGAGTAAAAGTAAATTTAAAAGTAATTTTTAAAAATGAGTAAAAGACATGAACAGAGGAACTTTACAAAAAAAAACAATGCAAATGACAAATACATTTATGGAAGGTACTTCATTTTATTAATCTTGTAGAGAAACATGAAAGAAAACTATGATGCGATGCCATTAGACCTCACCAGAAGGCCTATCCTTTAAAAGTCTGAAAATACTAAATATTGACAGAGACATAGAACAAAGGAAACTCTAATGCATCACTGATGGGAGTGCAAATTGGTACAGTCATTTTAGAAAACAGTTTGGCCTTAATCTAGTGAAGTCGAAGATATGACCATCTTATGACCCAGTATTTCTACTCGTAGAAATACACCACATAGAACTGAGAGCACATATGCACCAGCGTTCACAGCAGCGCTGTTTATATTAGCCCCTAACTGGGGGGAAGAGCGATGCCCACCAACAGCTGAGTGGATAAATCGTACCACCGTAGTATAGGGAAGACTGTAAGTTGGTAAAATGGATGAATTACAGCAACATGAAAAAGCAGCCAGACAAAATAATACATATGGTATGGTTCCATCTAAATGAAGTTGAAAAACAGGCAAAATTAAACTAACAGGTACAGGAAAATGTGCTTAGGTGGTAAAACTTGACAACAAAGCTAGAATGCAATTTAGCATAATTCCAGAGTAATGGTTACCTTTGGGGCTGGGGAGAAGGTTGTGATTACGGGGGAAAGTCAAGGGCTCCCAAGGAGCTGACCATGCTGTTCTTGATGTCCATGTGGTTTTATAAATGTTCATTTTCTAATGATTGGTGAAGTTTTTAATGTGTGTTTATGGGTATGTTTTTTTCTCACAACAAACAAGCAAAAAGTAATAATACACGAAGTTATGGTATTGTGAGGGATAAATATATAAAGCACTTAGCTTAGTGCTTAGTACATGGTAGGAATTCTTTGTAGATGAATTTTTTCACTCTCTACATAGTGTTAGTAGCTTCTAACTTTATGGGGGAAGTGACGATATTGGTTTTTGCTCCGCAGCCAGTAACTATCTGTAGAATTAATGCTGTCTCTTTTCTTGGAGAGTGAAACTTGGTGGGCAGTCAGCAAAATGTTATATTTACCACGCTTTTCTCCATGTCTAGATTTGGACATTAAGATGGTTGGCGAACATTTTGGGTGTGGTTGGGGGTAGGTGCTGAGAGCCACCTGAGAGCGGGGGAGGGCAAAGGCCCAGATGTTAGTCCTGAGTCCAGCCATCCCTGCACTGAGAGTCACCATTTCTCTTTGGCCTTCACAGGAATCCACCTCCTGACCACTGGGCTTTAGTAAGCGGGCTTCCCACTTACGTTGCCCAAAATGGCCTGGTAAGTAATACAACTTTCAAGGGGGAGAGTTTTGGATCAAGTGGTAGGAAGAGTGGAAGGATTTCAGATCAAGAGGGTGGAAAAGATAACGGCAAGTGTGGCTCTCAAAAAATCGGATTTTCTTGTTTCTCTCAATTCAGTTGGCAGTTGGTCTAAATGAATGAACAGAGAACTGACATTTGAGGAAATATCAAATGCACAGATAAATAATCCTTAGGTGGAAAGGTGCATAGTCTTGGCTGGGCACAGTGACTCATGCTTATAATCCCAGAACTCTGGGGGGCCAAGGCAGGTGGACCACCTGAGGTCAGGAGTTCAAGACCAGCCTGGCCAATATGGCAAAACCTCATCTCTACTAAAAATACAAAAATTTTCTGGGCATGGTGGCGAGTGCTGGTAATTCCAGCTACTCGGGAGGCTGAGGCAAGAGAATCACTTTAACCTGGGAGGCAGAGGTTGCAGTGAGCCGAGATTACACCATTGCACCCCAGCCTGGGCAACAAGTGAGAGTCCATTTCAATAATAAATAAGTAAATAAAGTAAAATAAAATAAATAGGTCTTAGGTAGCTGGGGTCATAAAAGTAGGTTCCAGATGGAAGGAAGAACGTGGGCAAACAACGTGGGCATGGAGGCCTGGAGCAGTGTGCTGTGTGTGGTTAAGTGTGACTGAAGTATTAAAGTTGAGGCAGGAAGACAGCAAAAGATGAGGCTCAAGAGGGAGGAAGGGGTTAAATTACAACAGGCCTTGGATGCCTCATCTAAAAGGTGGACTTTTTTTTTTTTTTTTTTTGAGACAGTGTTTTGATCTGTTGCCCAGGCTGGAATGCAGTGGTGCGATCTTGGCTCATGCAACCTCTGCCTCCCTTGTTCAAGCGATTCTCATGTCTCAGCCTCCTCAATAGCTGTGATTACAGGTGTGCGCCACCATACCCTGCCATTTTTTGTATTTTTAGTAGAGAAGGGGTTTTGCCAGGTTAGCCAGGCTGATCTTGAACTCCTGGTTTCAAGTGAGCCACCCGCTTCAGCCTCCCAAAGTGCTGGGATTGCAGGTGTGAGCCACCATGCTCATCCATAAAAGGTGAGACTTCAGTCTACAGGTGACAGGTAGACAAGCAGGAGATTCACATAGTCAATTTTCATTTTAGAAAGATAACTCTTGCAGCGTTATCTTTACTCTATAATCTGAATTACAGATTCACGCCTGTAATCTCAACATTTGCAAGGCTGAGCCAGGAGGATCACTTGACCCCAGGAGTTTGAGACTAGCCTGGGCAACACAGAAAGACTCTGTCTCTACAAAAAATTAGCCCACAGTCCAGCTACTCAAGAGGCTCAGACAAGAGTATCCCTTGAGCCCAGGAGTTCCAGGCTACAGTGAGCTATAATTGCACCACTGCATTCCAGACTGAGCAACAGAGGGAGACCCCGTCTCTAAAAGAAATAAATAAAAAGAAAGAAAGATAACTCTAGCACCTTCCTGGAAAGTGGATCTGAAGGACTAAGACTGCAGGCAAAGTACCAGAGCATCATTCAAGTAAGAGGTGATGAGAATTTCAACAAAGATAGGTTGAGTAAAGAATACTATCATTTGGCTGGGCATGGTGGCTCATGCCTGTAATCCTAGCACTTTGGGAGGCTGAAGTTGAATACTAAATTGAATACTCACAACAACTTTGACAGAGGCAAGAACACAAGAAGGGAATAATAGGTCAGGTCTAATATTGAGAGGATGAGGCTGGCAGGGCTTTGTGATTGACTGTAGGCAGAGTGGGGAAGAGAGGAGTCAAAGCTAATTTCAGGCTTCTAGCCTGGATGGAGAGTGCTGTCATCAGGCTTGGATGTAAGATGATGAGGTCAGTTTCAGACACGCAAGTTTCAGTGTCACACAAGAAACTGTGACATTTTTTAGGAGCAGACGTCCAGCAGGTAGATGAAGAGACAATTCGGATGCAGGGGAGAGAGAGGAGTGTTGGAAACAGAGATTTGGAAGATATGAGAACCAGATGGTGTTTGAAATTACGAGTGTAGAGGAAGCCACCTAGGGAGAGGCAGATAGGCAGTGGACCCAGGGTGCAATACTGGAGGATGCTGGCCTCTACAGAGTGGGTGGAGAAAGAGGAGCATGTGATGGAGAAACAGAAGGGAGGTTCAGAGGTGTTTGGAGACCCAGGAGAGGGCAGTGTCATGGAAACCAAGGAAGTAGAAAGTTTCAACAGGGACAGAGATGATGACGTGCAGCAGAGTGAACTGCTGAGAGAAGAACTGAAACCCCCATTGGGTTTGGCACTGAAGAGGTTATTGGTGGCCCCCGTGAAAATGGATTTGGTGGCAAGTTGGGAGCAGAACCAGCACGTGGTTTGCTGAGTAGTGGATGGGTATTGAGAAGAGAAAGAAAGCAAAAGGAAAGAGAATGCCTGGGTGGTTGCTATGGGGACTGTGAGGGATACAGGAAGGATTTCATTTTCAAGCATGAGAGAGACTCCAGCACACTCACAGATGAGAGGAAAGGGCTGTCAAAGAGCTCTAAGCTCAGGAGACAATGATGGTGACTGACAGAGCTGGTGGAAGGAGAGGTCAGAAGGCTGGCGCAGTGAGCAGTCAGTCCTTGGACAGGAGCAGGGACGACAGCCCACTCTCTGAGACCACAGACAGCCCACTCCTGTGTTGTCAGGCAGGTTGCTGCAAGTCCAGGTGGTGCCTTTTTGAGAACTAGAAGGAACCATTTCTCAACAGATGACTAGAGAAAGGTCGGGGTCATGGTGCTGCAAGCTGACCGCAGGCTGGATTTCAGCTCCCAGTCTCCCCTAGGCCAGATGCTTATGTGCAGTCGACATACTACATAACCATACACAGTGGCCCCATAGTGCTCTGGGGAGATCAGATAAGTGTCATCTGATTCCTTACCAGTAGGTCAACTGGTCCAATTTTCAGGAGAGGAATCTAGCCATATACAGCCAGAGCTACAACACTTTTCATTCATTATTCTTCTTTGGGATTTATACTCCAAGGAAAGACTCCTACCTGCCCAAGCAAACAAAACAAAACCCAAATGTAGTTGAGTCAAATATATTTAGAGTAGCACTATTTACATTAATTTAATTTAATTAATTTTTTTTGGAGACAGAGTCTCACTCTGTCGCCCAGGCTATAGGGCAGTGGCTCGATCTCGGCTCACTGCAACCTCTGCCTCCCAGGTTCAAGTGATTCTCCCCCCTCAGTCTCCAGGGTGCTGGGTTTACAGACATGTACCACCATCCTGGTTAATTTTTGTATTTTCAGTAGAAGCAGGGTTTCACCACATTGGCTGGGCTGGTATTTATAACTTAAAGACCATAGATACAACCCAAATAAACAAGGAAAGGGGAACAGCAAAATGGGATATTCTCCGGCTACTAGTAATCACAAGGTGTAGCCTTAACGTTTTCAAAGTTTAGAAATGATTCAAGACTGGAGCAAACTGTAAAAAGTAATGTTTATAGGGTGACCTTCCTATCTAGTAGCCTTAGTCAATAATTCCAAATTTTTTCAACTATATCTATCTAATAAAAAGAATGTGAATGCCTGGGGCAAGGACATGGTGTTATTGAAGATGGTATGCAGTGCTTTACTGGGCACTCTATCTGGCCTAATCACGCCTTCATTATTCCCCTTCACGGCTCTCAGATTTGCAACATCATGAACGCGCCGGCGGAGGACTTTTTTGCATTTCAGGTAAGTCTTTTTTTATTGCTGTCTTAGTCACATGATTTTTTTTCCCTACCCAAAAAACATTAGAAGACATTAGAATTCACCTACTCTGCTGGAAAGCAGCCTCAGCAAAGTGAACATGTGACAGGAGAAAAGTCCTGTGCCAATGGAAATGGGGACGGGGTTAACTGGGTAATTTCCAAGGTCAAGGCCCTATTCAGTTTTAACATTCACACCCTTTGCTTTCTGGCCTCAGAATCTATCCGCCCCCCCACACCCGCCGCCCCACCACAAGATGTACAATATATAATATACAAAAGCTCCAAAGTTTCACCATCAGATTCAGACATTAAAGTTTGTATTTCAATAAATATAATCAAAATGCCACTTTGCCAGGTGTTTTCTTGCTGTTTTCTTTGTCTTTTTTTTTTTTTTTTTTAAGAGAGGGTCTCACCCTGTTGCCCAGGCTGGAGTGCAGTGGTGCAATCACAGCTCATTGCAGCCTCAACCCGGTGGGCTCAAGCCAAGCTCCTGCCTCAGCCTGCCAATCAGCTAGACTACAGGAGTTCACCACTGTGCCTGACTGGCCTCAGCACCTTTGCTTACGCTGTTCACCATCATCTCCTGCTCAAATCCTGCTCTACCATCTCCTGTGAAACTTATGTGTGGGCCATAGAGAAAGGGGAGAAGATTGCAGGAAAGAGATGTTGAAATCCTCTCTGCCCTTCAATAACAACCCCAAATTCTATCACTTCTATTAAGTTTTATTCTCTGGCTGAATATCATTTCTCTCTCCTTGGAATTTTTATGGACTGTTGTTTCATATTCCATTTGTTTTTGTTGTTGTTGTTGTTGTTGTTGTTGTTTTGAGGCAGAGTCTCACTCTGTCGCCCAGGCTGCAGTGCAGTGGTGCGATCTCGGCTCATTGCAACCTCTGCCTCCTGCCTCCTGAATTCAAGATAATTCTCCTGCCTCACCTTCCCAAGTAGCTGGGATTACAGGTGCCTGCCACCACACCCAGCTAATTTTTTGTATTTTTAGTAGAGACTAAGTCTCCCCATGTTGACCAGGCTGGTCTCGAACTCCTGACCTCAGGTGATCTACCCACCTCGGCCTCCCAAAGTGCTGGGATTACAGATGTGAGCCACCATGCCCAACCTTCCATTTGATTTTGTCTTTTTTTTTTTTTTTAAACAAATGTTTTGTGGAGGATGTCGTCCGTGACGGCATTAGCAAAACGTTACACTTGCTACAGTGGTAGACCAGACAGGCATAGTCTTTGTCTCCGTGAAGCTCATGATTGCACGGGGCAAGAGGCACAGGGTGGTGGTTAGGAGAAGGGCAGCAGGAGAGGAGGCAACCTCTCTGGAGATTCTGACTTAATCTGGAAGGAGTCAAGAAATGTGCCCCTGAAACTTATGTATGGGCAATAGAGAAAGGGGAGACGATTGCAGGAAAGAGATGGCTTATTGGGGTGAACTACAATAAGCCAACAAATCTGAGTGAGAAACTGAGGGGGAGACTGACAAGAGAAGATTCTAGAGAAGGGGACAGAGGTCAGATTTCACAGGGCCTGGAAAGGCATACCAAGGAACTTGTGTCTCTTATGTATTTTCCTTACTTCATCTTTTATTTTCCTTGCCTCTGTGTCAGGCTAATTCCTCTTAGTAAAATGTGGCTTCCTTTGGTCAAGGTTGGGTCTTATCTTTCTTGACATCCTCAGCTCCAGGGCCCTGTCAATATTGATTTGGTTTAGCATGCTAGGCTAAACAAATAGAAGAAAAACAAATCATTATCAATCAGGAAATAATTCAGAGGGAAACAAAAATGGCTCAGAAAATTCAAAATTATTTTTTTTACTCCTTCAAGAGCATTATGAAAAAGCTTAGAGGAAAATAGTTCCAAAGTGAAAACTGAACTTCATGCGATGTGATTTTGACTACATCAATGCGACAAGCCCAAAGACTTGCTGAGAGTTGCTAACCTGACCACAACCGCAGCAGAACGTGGTCTTTACTGAAGTCATTCACTGGATTGTGGTTGAACTATGTTAGAAAAGCAAATTTAATCTTGTTTTCAGATTCTGGTCTTCCTCCTCCAACTCATCCTCCACAAAGTAGCCTGAGTAACTTTGTTTTTTTTTGAGACGGAGTTTCACTCTTGGTACCTAGGCTAGAGTGCAATGACACAATCTCGGCTCACTGCAACCTCCGCCTCCTGCATTCAAGTGATTCTCCTGCCTCAGCCTCCCAAGTAGCTGGGATTACAGGCATGCACCACCATACCCCTGACTAATTTCATATTTTTAGTAGAGACGGGGTTTCTCCGTGTTGGTCAGGCTGGTCTCGAGCTCCCAACCTCAGGTGATCCTCCCACCTTGGCCCCCCCCAAAGTGCTGGGATTACAGGTGTAAGCCACCGCACCCATCCCCTGAATAACATTTTTAAGAAACATAGATTGGGCCAGACACAATGGCTGAGCCATCTCAAAGGCATGAACCACCATACCTGACTTCTCCAAAGGAATCTTATAATTGATCAAGAACTTCATTTGTTCAGTTAGACACATATTCTTTCCATTCTATAGAGGAGAAAATTGAGGCCCCAGGAGAGAAAATGAAGTGCTAAAAGTCACACAGGAAGTCAGGGCAAGAGGCAAAAAGTGCAGGTTATATCTAGGTTATTAATTCAAAGTTACAAGAATCACAGCATCGCCCTTTGAAGCCAGCCCCCGCCACTACCTCCCATATCTGAAAGAGAAACACTACTTCTCTTGGCTGTTCCGCACGTCATTACATCCTCAGCCGGCAACACACTGCCTGACGCACACTGGCCCTCACATCTGAGGGGCGAACACAAAATGGCTACTTGGCTTAAGGAATTCCAACCCGATGGGTTATTTCTCATGGTAGTTAACGGGTGTCTAAAATCGTGCAAAATCCGACAAACTCCATCCTCTTGCCACCTCCTCCTCTCAGCCAATCAGGGTCATGATGTAGTGTGAAATCTGTCATCGTTGCCCTTCTCTTGTAGAAAGAGCCTCTGGATGAGTCTGGATGGATGATTAAAAATGTCCTTTCGATGCCGATTGTGAACAAGAAGGAAGAAATTGTTGGGGTGGCCACATTTTACAATCGTAAAGATGGGAAGCCCTTTGACGAAATGGATGAGACCCTCATGGAGGTATGGCTTGCTAGGAGGTCTTTTGCTGCTGGGATTCAGAGCCAGCTTGCTGGGGGAGGCTGGAGGGGGATGGATGTCACTGCTCTAACACATGGGGCAGCAACCTGGTTGGTCTAATCCTGATTCAGCCTCATCAATCACTTTCTTTACTCTCACTTCTGTACTGCACTGATGTGCTGTCAGAGAAATCCACATTTCCTTTTAAAAAAATTTAATCGAGCTGAGCATGGTGGCTCATGCCTGTAATCCCAGTACTTTGGGAAGTTGAGGCAGATGAATCGCTTGAGTCCAGGAATTTAAGACCAGCCTGGCCAACAGGGCAATACCCCATTTCTAAAAAAAAAAATAAAAGGTTTGCCAGGCATGGTGGTGCATACCTGTGGTCCTAGTTACTCAGGAGGCTGAAGTAAGGGCAAAGCTGCAGTGTGCCATGATTGTACCATTGCACTCCATCCTGGGTGACAGAGCAAGACCTTATCTCAAAAAACATTATATAAAAAAAAACAACAACCAAAAAACCTCTGCTTTTTAAAAAATAAAAAATTCTGCTTTTTTAGTTTTAGGTTCTTAGCAAAATTGAGCAAAAAAGTATAAAGTTCCTGCATATCCTCTATCCCCACATGCAAAAACACATTCTCCTTTTGTGAAGTTATTACACCTAAGAATGATGCTTTATGTATGTTAGTGCTTTACATAAAGTGTGATCACATCCATTCCTTTATCTTAGCCTTGTAAGAGCTCTGCAAAGTGGGCAACACATGCCTTGTCAAATCCATTTAATAGCTGAGAAAACAGAGGCCTAGAGATTCTTGCTATAAGTTTTAGAGTCAAGATTAAACTTGAGTGTTCTGTCTCTGATTTCGCCTTTCTTTCTTTTTCAGTCTTTGACTCAATTTCTGGGCTGGTCTGTCTTAAATCCTGACACCTATGAGTCAATGAATAAACTTGAAAATAGGAAGGATATTTTCCAGGACATAGTAAAATATCATGTGAAATGTGACAATGAAGAAATTCAGAAAATCTTGGTGTGTAATATTCTTTCTTTGTTTCTACTCGAATAGAGACTACATCTCAGAGATGTGGCCAGACTAGGCAAAACTTGCAACTCCATGAGGGCACAGCCTGGGCATGGGTTTGTGCACTGTTCTATTTTTTCTGCCTAGCACAGGGATGCAGCAGCCCTCAACACTGAATGAATGAATGAGTGCATAACAGATGAGTGCCTGAGAGTGGTACATAACGACTGCACTGTGTGGCCTGGGGACAGTTATTCCTTACAGAAACACCTCAGTCTTGGGGTCAGATGTTGGTCTGACAGCTCTAGAAACTTCATTTTTTACTGTGCTCAGGAATGACTTAGTACTGGACACAGGGTCAACCAGCCATAGCACCTACTCTGAGAGGAAGCTTTATCTGGAAAACCAGTGGACAATGGTCAGTTTCTCAGAGCCTCTCTCCTGTGGGGTCAGCTCACTTAGAAGACCCTATCAAGCTGGGTGCAGATTACACCTGTAATCTCAGCACTGTGGGAGGCTGACGTGGTCAGATCTCTTAAGCCCAGCAGTTCGACACCAGCCTGGGCAACATGGTGAGACCCTGTCTCTACCAAAAAAAAAAAAACCCACAAAAATTAGTCAGGCATGTTGGTGCGCACCTGTAGTCCCAGCTACTCAGGAGGCTGAGGTGGGAGGACCACCTGAGCCCATGAAGATCAAGGCTGCTGTGAGCGGTGATTGCCCCGCCACACTTCAGCCTGCCTGACAGAGTGAGACAAAAACAAAAAGAAGAAAAAGAAAAAAGAAAGACAGGCTAATGTTTTTTAGAAGGCATTTCTTAAGCTGGGATGATGCCACAACAAATTTGATCATTTCATCCCAATAACTGGTAAATTTAGGGGAGAAAACATCCAGTTTGAATAAATTGCTTCATGGTTGGCTTGACTCCGTCCATAGTTTCAGCCAAAGAATGGGTATGTGCAACCTAGTGGGGCACAGCCTCAGTGAACCACTTACAAGTTAACACATTTTGCTCTGGGTCAGGAAATCAGAAGCAAGTAACTGGGTCCAGTTCCCCCTCCTATGGCACAGAGGGACATAGGCCCAGAGAGAGAAGGAACTTACCTCAAGTTGTGCAGTAAATGAGAGGAAGAACCAGGACTATGGCCAAGGCCTCCTTACTCCCACTCAGTACTAATAACAATAAAATGATCAACAACAGCATTCTTTTATGTTAGTGTACCATGTACCAAGCACTGTGCTAAGTGTTTTATATGCATTATTTAATTTTACATATATTACTCAAGAATGACTTTGCGGGGCTGGGCGCGGTGGCTCATGCCTGTAATCCCAGCACTTTGGGAGGCTGAGGCGGGTGGATCACGAGGTCGAGAGATCGAGACCATCCTGGTCAACATGGTGAAACCCCATCTCTACTAAAAATACAAAAAATTAGCTGGGCATGGTGGCACTTGCCTGTAATCTCAGCTACTCAGGAGGCTGAGGCAGGAGAATTGCCTTAACCCAGGAAGTGGAGGTTGCAGTGAGCCGAGATCGCACCATTGCACTCCAGCCTGGGTAACAAGAGTGAAACTCCGTCTCAAAAAAAAAAAAAAAAAAGAAGAATAACTTTGCATAATGCATTTTAATTTAGCAGTTAAGTACGTTTATTATCCCCAGTTTGCAGATGAGGAAACTGAAGATCAGAAGCATTAATAACACTGCTAGTAAGCGGCAGAGCTCAAATTTGAATGCAGGTCTCTATGGTTCTAAAGCCCAGGACTTGGTACATCAATGAATATTTAATGGAATCCTCTTTGAGCTCGTGATTCTGTCGCAAGGACTTTGGAGAAAGGAGATAAGTGGGAATGGAAGAGCGGAGGCATTTTTAGGCTTTGGATGTTGTAACCTATTTTTTTCCCCCTGCTGTTTTGGGCCCTGGCAGAAAACCAGAGAGGTGTATGGGAAGGAGCCATGGGAATGTGAGGAAGAGGAGCTGGCTGAGATCCTGGTGAGCTGAACCAGGGCAGCATGAGCCCTGATGTGTAACAAGTCCAAGGTGCTCCTGAGCGTGCACGGTTGTCTCTTTGCAAAGCATGATCCCCATCACTCTGTTCTGATCCCTCCCACATACCCAGCATGGGGACAGGCCTGGGGAGGAGGTGGGCACCCAGAAACCCTTCATGCTTCCTAATCACTTGACTCTATTCTTATACAGCAAGCAGAGCTGCCAGATGCAGAGAAATATGAAATTAATAAATTTCACTTCAGTGACTTGCCCCTAACAGAACTGGAGCTGGTGAAATGTGGAATACAGATGTATTATGAGCTCAAAGTGGTGGATAAATTTCACATTCCGCAAGAGGTAAGGTCAAAACAAACATTGTTGATTTCCCCTTTTCATTTTCTTTCTTGCTTGCTTTAAAAAAACAACAACAAAAAACTCAATCTGTAAACTACCTTAAAAAGAATGTATCCTCAGCATTTAGGAGTTAAAGAATTAGTCATGTTGCACAGATGAGTCATTTATAAGAAAAGAGCCACGCTGTTCCTCTGTGTCCTGTGAAGTGTGATGTTTTGGGTGCATTGGTTTCTTACAGTGAGTTCTGAGGTACTAAGCTCTGAAGGCTGGGAATAGATGTGCTGCAAAAAAATGGGTCCTATAGTTAAATGAGGGCAGAAATGTGGCCTAAACCAATTTAAACAGGGCTCATTCCCTGCAGAATTCCTTACTAAGGTTTGCTGTGAGTCTAGGGGAATGGTGGAAAGGCAGATGTGTATATGGCAGGCAGTGGCATACGGTGTGCAGAATTTCCCAAACTCATTTGATTTGGAGTAAAGCAGTGGTTCTCAAAGTGTTTCCCCAGTCCACATCCACACCACCTAAGAATTTATCAGCAATTCACATTCTCTCTCCACCTAAGAATTTATCAGCAATTCACATTCTCTCTCCACCTAAGAATTTATCAGCAATTCACATTCTCTCTCTCTCTCTCTCTCTCTCTCTCTCACACACACACACACACACACACACCACACAGACATCACACACACTCCCAGCTCTGAAGAATCAGAAACTGTTTTAACAAGTCCTCCAAGTGAGTCTAACGCACAGACAAGTTTACCACCAGATAAAAGAGTCCTTTAGCTTTCCTTTCCTGTAGGGCCCCTGTTAGCTTCTCCAAGGACAGTTACTCTCCAGGGCACAGTTTGGGAATCACTGATGAAGCTGGGTCAGAGGAATGACTCATGCTCACCTCCTTTCCTAATAACAATATCCTCATAGTGTTTAGCAGTTTGCAAAGCACTTTCACAGCGTGACTGCATCTATTACAAGTTCTCACCTCCTGGTCCAGTGAACCAGTTACAAGTTAACAAATTTTGCTCTGGGTCAGGAAATCAGAAGCAAGTAACTCTGGCACATGGGGATGTAGGCCCAGGTGAGAAGGAACTTGCCTTAAGTTGCACAGTAAATGAGAGGAAGAACCAGGATGATGGCCAAGGCTTCCCTACTCCCAGTCAGCAACAATGGGTGTTGGATGACCTCCAGCCTCAAAAGAGAGGGCATGGGCCATGCTTTCTGCATGTTTTTGTTATTCTAACCATCATGTGTGTCCTGCCTCACTGATATGTATGTGTTCACAGGCCCTGGTGCGGTTCATGTACTCCCTGAGTAAGGGCTACCGCAAGATTACCTACCACAACTGGCGACATGGCTTCAATGTGGGCCAGACCATGTTCTCCCTACTGGTGGTATGGCGGGGCTGGTGGGGCTGGTCGGGTGGGCTTGCAGCATGCCAGACCATCTCATGCAGACTCTATGTGGTAGCAACAGCATTGTTCTCCTTTCTCTATTTATTGTCTTTTAAGAATTATGTGGAAGCAGTACAGGCTTTTGTATAAAAGGATTTTAAGAATAGAGAGGCATATAAAAAAGAAAAGAGAAAGAAAGCTGCAAGCTACCCCCAACCTCAGTCTGGTTATTTGGGGGTAACCACGTCACAAGTATTAAAATAGTTCAACAGTTCAGTTGGTTATTGGTCATAGTCTTCGTTTGGGGCATGACAGTTAGGAACATAGTTCATTTTTAAATGGCATGATATAAAGAGGTACCCATTTCTGTAGTTAGCCTGGTAATGCAAGACATAATAATTTGGAAATCCACTTAAAAAAAAAAAATAATAAGCCGGGTGCGCTGGGTCCCGCCTGTAATCCCAGCACTTTGGGAGGCCGAGGCAGGTGGATCAGAAGGTCAAGAGATCGAGACCATCCTGGCCAACATGGTGAAAGCCTGTCTCTACTAAAAATACAAAAATTAGCTGGAGGTGGTGGCGCGCGCCTGGAATCCCAGCTGCTCGGGAGGCTGAGGCAGGAGAATAGCTTGAACCCAGGAAGCAGAGGTTGCAGCAAGCTGAGAACACACCATTGCACTCCAGCCTGGGTAACAACAGGTGACACTCCATCTCGAAAAATAAATTAATAAATAAAATAAAGATGAGAAAACCTCGGAATAGAAAAGTTCGCCATTCACCATTCAAGATGCCTGCAAACCACCTGTTAGCTGCTCCCATAAACACATCATGTGTTCTTTTCCCCAGAGAAACGTTTTTGCATTTCCTTAAATTGCGGCAGTGTCTAGAGAAACAGCAATATCAGCCATGTTTTACATTAAGCTTCCTGTAGTGTGCAAATCAGGGAAAAGGGAAGTGCCACATTCGGTTTGGTTCAGCACCGTACGCAAGTCAACAAGGCCAAAGAGGAGGGCTAAAGCTGCATCCTGTTCTCATCCACATTTTAGTGAGTTGCTTCTCCCCGTCTGAACCCTGGGAGGCCTGATTGACTATAAAATCCAAAATTTCCCTCCAATGTATAATTAGCTTCAAATTCCCTATAACTGGTACCCCTCCACCAGCAAGAGTGAGCCCCCAGGAACCCCACTGAAAACTTTCCTGAGTAGAAACTAACTTATCTTCATCCATTTTGAGGTTGGTAGTAATTTTGGTTATCAGTTGCTTTGGCCTTTGATTGTGGGAGCTAATATGGGAACTTTCAGGGAAAGCTATTTGGGAGCAAGGAGTGAGCCTGGCCAAATAGCAAGTTCTGGGCCAGCAGGGAGAGAGAACGGAGTAAGCAAACCCATTATAAGCTCTAGGGGACTGGAAAAGAGGCCACCTAGTGGTGCTTGAACAGAGTTCAGTTGAGTTTGTCAGCCTGTAAGTCTGCATAGCTCCTGAATGGGGTCCAGTGGGACACTTACTTTTTTGTGGTCCCTTCGTATCATACTATAAGGTTGCATAACCACATTTAGTGAAAGAAGCATTACTGGATTTAATCCTGTGACATCCTACAAGCAATTACTCCTAGTCACATAGGTAGTCTCCAGGTCTTCACTACACAATACCTGAAGGCATGATATACCTTTGATAGGCATCACCCAGATGGATTTTCTGTATTTGGCAGTGATTAGGTTATTAATTAGAAAGGTCGGAGTGCTGTTTCCTTCATGCTGGCAGAGAAGCCTCGATCTATGATCTTGGGAAAACTGTCCCTATCTGGAATGCCATCTGTTTCTAGGGAAAACCTTCCCTGGTTAGCTTTACCTGAAGGAGTCCAACAGGCGTATAGTTCCAGGAATCTAGAGGGACCTTCTGAGTTGAGAGATGGAGATCCAAGACTCAAGGTCCCACGGTTTTGCGGTAGAGAAGAACTTGGTATGGTCCCTGACAATGAAGTTCAAGAGCAGTCTTCCTTTAGTGTCATTTCCAAAAGACCTAATCTCTGGGTTCTAGATCATGAAAGGTCTGTTTGTCATCAATTGGTGGGTCACAAAGAGCTTCTTTAACCTCATGAAAATATGCTTTGGCATAATGCAGTAAAGTCCTGCAGTACTGAGTCATGTCAGAGTTTATAAGAGTGGAAGATAGCTGGTCACATTGGTTCATGCCTGTAAACCAGCACTTTCAGAGGCCAAGCTGGGCAAATCACCAGGTCAGGAGGCAGAGACCATCCTGGCTAACATGGTGAAATCCAGTCTCTACTAAAAATACCAAAAATTAGCGGGGTGCGGTGGCATGCACCTGTAGTCCCAGCTACTTGGGAGGCTGAGGCAGGAGAATCGCTTGAACCCTGGAGGTGGAGGTTGCAATGAGCTGAGATCGCACCACTGCCCTCCAGCCTGGGCAACAGAGGGAGACTCTCTCTCAAAATTAGAAAAAAAAAAAAAAGGGGAGAAAAAAAGAGTGGGAGATAAATGAGGTTCTGTTATCAGAGGCATACATCTTCCTGTAACAGTTTCATATGGGGTCAACCTGTTTTCTGGCAGGAGTGGATCTGATTGTCATCAATTGAGAATACCTTTGACCAAGGCAATCCAATTGATTCAGTTAGCTTTGCCAAACACAACTGTGTTTATATCTTTGTAAACTGTTTTACAATTTGTCTGGTGAAATGGGTACCTCTTCATCTCCATCTATAAATTTCATACAGGTCGGGCATGGTGGCTCACTCCTGTAATCGCAATATTTTCAGAGGCTGATATGGGTGTATTGTTTGAGCCCAGGAGTTCAAGGTCAGTCTGGGCAACATGGTAAAATCCCATCTCTATAAAAAATACAAATATTAGCCAGATATGGTGGCACATGTCTGTGGTCCCAAATACTCAGCAGGTGAGGCAGGAGGATCCTTTGAACACAGGAAGTCAAGGCTGCAGTGAACCGTGATGGCACAACTGACCTTTACCCTGGGTGGCAGAGTGAGAGATTGGTTCAAAAAAAAAAAAAAAAAAAGGAAAATGTTATACAATTCCTGAAACACGTGTCAATAACACATCCATAGACTATAACTGAAACAAAGTTTAGCACTATTATTTGACAGTGCTTCCAGAAAAGTCTCTGGAGATTTTCTCAAGAATTCCCCATAAGGAAAAAATATTTTTTAAGTTTTTTTTTCTGAGATGAGCTCTCACTCTGTTGCCCCGTCTGAAATGTGGTGATGTGATCATAGCTCAGTGCAGCCTCAAACTCTTGGGCTCATGTGATCCTTTCACCTCAGCCTCCCAAGTAGCTAAAATTACAGGCATGTACCACTGTGACGGACCAATTCATTTATTTATTTATTTATTTAAGAGATGGGGTCTCACTATGTTGCCATGGTCTTAAACTCCTGGCCTCAAGTGATCTTCCTGCTGCAGTCTCCCAAGTTGCTGGAATTATATATTCAAGCCATTAAACCCAGAGAAAAAAATATTTTCTAATAGCTTTTAGAGTGTTATAGTGTAGTGCTATAACATTAGCCTTCCTGTATGGGAACAGTTCTATAAAACTGGAAAAGATGCATTGAAGGTGGCAGTTTAGTGAAATTCATCTGTAAGTGTTCCAATAATCCAGTGGGTGCCGGAAATGTGTTGCCTGAAATTTTTATTGTCATGCTAGCATTATGAGTTTGATAAATCAAACTTTTTTTTTTTTTTTTTTTTTTTTGAGATAGGGTCTTGCTTTGTTGCCCAAGCTGGAGTGCAGTGGTATCATTATGGCTCACTGTAGCCTTGACCTCCTAGGCTCAAGCAATCTTCCCATCTCAGCCTCCCAAGTAGCTGGGTCAATGGGCACTCATCACCATACTGGGCTAATTTTTAAATTGTTTTGTAGAGACAGGGTCTCACTATGTTGTCCAGGCTGGTATTAAACTCTTGGGTTCAAGTGATCCTCCTGCCTTGGCCTCCTAAATATTTGAGATTTTAGGTGTGAGCTACCATACCTGGCCCCAAATATTTCTTAAAACCATTTTGGCAATAATATTTATTTATTTAGCAACGGAGTCTCACTCTGTCATACAGGCTGGAATGCAGCAACGTGATCTCGGCTCACTGCAACCTCCATCTCCTCCTAGGTTCAAGTGATATTTCTGCCTCAGCCTCCCAAGTAGCTGGGATTACAGGCACATGTCACCAGCCCTGGCTAATTTTTCTATTTTTAGTTGAGATGGGATTTCGCCACGTTGGCCAGGCTGGTCTCAAACTCCTGACCTCAAGTGATTCGCCAGCCTCAGCCTCCCAAAGTGCTGGGATTACAGGCACCAGCCACCGTGCCCAGCCCATTTTAGCAATTTTAGAGCAGTCGCCCTGTCCATATTTTGTCATAATTTCTGTCATTTTATGTCTTCCATGATGACTCATGGAGTGCAGGAATCTAATAATGGAAGCTTTAAGGACTCGTTAAGGACCAGCTGGCTATTGGGGCTCTCCATAAGTCCACACTTAACATTGGATTTATATCCTTTTAAACACCAATTTTGTCCTCGAATTCAGGTGCATAGAACTGTTTATTAAATAGGTTATCATAGGTAATTTGACTTGGATCAATCTTGTAGAGTTCATTTAAACTGTATATCTTACCAATTTCAGTACTGGCTGACTTAGCATAAAAATCTACCAAATCAAAAAAAAAAATCTACCAAATCTTTTTTTTAATTTTCAATTATTTTTTATTCTGCTTAATATTGAGTTAGCAGTTTTATGAACCAGTCAGTTTCTTCATTGGAATTCTGGGAATTCTTCCCCAGTCCAATGGTATGATCTTATGAAGAGGAAACACTTTAGGCTTATAGCTGCTCAGAAAGCAGCAGAGTGAAAAACCGTCTGTGGATGATGAGACTTTACATGGTAATGGTTAAAGATGTCATGAGCGTTCATTACAATAATAACACAATTGACAAGGAAATTTGGTTATTTCTGTCACAAACATTTTAAGACAATAACTAAAATTGTGACTGACAGTGTTATACCAGAAATACTAGATTTCTCTGAATTTTATACAGTTTTGAAACACATTAATAACACATCCATAGAATATAACTCAAAGAAGATTTAGCATTAATTGTATTTGACAATGCTTTCCTTATAGTTTAATATACCAAATAAGCCTAATTAGTTTAATGTCTCTCTTTTTACAAGAAGAGATATCTTTTTAAGATGATCCAAGTGTTCATCTGAAAAATTCCAAAGTTAATCTGCAGTCAAGAAAAATACTTATTTTAGAATATTATTTTGGGGCGGGGTGTGGTGGCACATGCCTATAATCCCAGCACTTTGGGAGGCCAAGGCGGGCGGATTACTTGAGGTCAAGAGTTTGAGAGCAGCCTGGCCAACATGGTGAAACTCTGTCTCTACCAAAAATGTTTTAAAAAATTAGCCAGGTGTGGTGGCATGTGCCTAATCCCAGCTACTCAGGAGGCTGAGGCAATAGAATCACTTAAACCCAGGAGGCAGAGATTGCAGTGAGTTGAGATCATGCCACTGCACTCCAGCCTGGGTGACAGAACGACACTCTGTCTCAAAAAAAAGAACATGACTTTGGGAAGTTTCTAAAAAATATCAAAGGTTTAAAATGCTTATTCTTTTTTTTTTTTTTTTTTTTTTTTTTTGAGACGGAGTCTTGCTCTGTCACCCAGGCTGGAGTACAGTGGCATGATCTTGGCTCACTGCAACCTCTGCTTCCTGAGTTCAAGCGATTCCCCTGTCTCAGCAGCCCAAGTAACTGAGGTTACAGGTGCGTGCCACCAGGCCCAGCTAATTTTTAATATTTGACCATGTTGACCAAGCTGGTCTCGAACTCCCAACATCAAGTAATCCACCCACCTCAGCCTTCCAGAGTGCTGTGATTACAAGAAAGAGCCATTGCACACAGCGCAAAATAAGATTATTTAGCCCAGTGTGGTGGCATGCACCAGTAGTCCCAGCTACTCAGGAGGCTGAGGTGGGAGGATCATTTGAACCCAGGAAGTCCAAACTGCAGTGAGTTGCAGTTGTACCACTGCACCCTAGCCTGGGTGACAGAGGGAGACTCTGTCTCAAAAAGAAAAGAAAAGAAAAGAGAAAAGATCACTGTGAACAGTAGTCATTCACTTGACCAAAGTGATAAATAAAAGACTTCAAAGGCAAACACAGAAAGTTACATACCTATAGAAAGACCTTAGCTCTTTTAATAAAGAAATCTCCATTTTCTTAGGTGATCAAAAACCGGGTAAAGACAACCTGGAGTACAGGAAATTAATTTGATAAAGCACAGAATCTTTGTTTCCTAGGCCAATGAAAAGATAAATTTCCTTTTAAAAGCAGACCAATACTCCAAGAAAACTTTGTTGTTTTAAAAGAGAGGTCTAAATTCCAGTTTTACATCAGTGTATGTTGGCTGTTAATGTTCAAGATAGCATTAATATAAAAATTTTAGAAAAACTTAAAAATAATTTTCTTCCATCTTAGCCAACTTAATGACAGAAGCAATTACAATTAATCTCTATCCTCTTAGATTTTTTTTTTTTTTTTTTTTGAGACATGGTTTGCTCTGTCACATAGGCTGGAGTGCAGTGCTGAGAACACATGGCTCACTGCAGTCTTTCTTGACCTCCCGGGCTCAAGCGATCCTCCCACCTCAGTCTTTCAAGTGCTAGGTTTCGAAGGGAAGGTGAGGGTTAAAGAAAGACACACACAAACACAAAGAGGGCAGCTCAACAGCAAATGCCCGCTTTATGTCCAGCATAAAACCTACAGAAGTGGGGACCAGCCTAATGCCAGAGCCCACCGCTGCTCATAGGATATAGGTATGGGTGGGAGGGCTCTGGGCAGTATGGCTTGTTGCCTGGCAGGATGTTAATAAGATGTTCTCATGATGAGGCAGTTGCGCCCTTGTCCTGGAGGGATGCCATCGTGGTATGTCTTGGACTTTTACCCAGCAGGATATACTAGGATGTTTCTTTAGTTGGGCCTTTGTCCGCCTTGTGGTCAGGTAGTTATGCAGGATGTTTCTCACGGCCCAAACCCCCGTGAAAAGTTTCACTTTGACCAACTTCTGTAAAATAATGGGGAGGCTACAAAATGGTACAGTTTGGACCAACACCAAGTAGCTGGAACACAGTATGTGCCACCGTGCCCAGCTACATTTTTAGTTTTTTAGAGACAGGGTCTGGCTGTGTTGCCTAGGCTGGTCTTGAACTCTTAGGCTCAAGTGGTCCTCCTGCTTCAGCCTCCCAAGGGCTAGGATTACAGGCGTGAGCTGCCATGCCTGGCCCTATCTTATTTTTTGTTTCTTTCATCTTGACTATTCTATGCACCTCATGTAAGTGAAATCTTACAGTATTTGTCCTTATGTGTCTGACGTATTTCACTTAGTATAATGTTTTAAAGCTTATCCATGATACAATTTTATGGCTGCGTAGTGTTCTATTGTTGGACTTGGAAATGTTTTCAGTCTTTCACTATTACAAACAGTGTCACAATATCCTTGGAGGAACTTATCTTTGTGTATTCGTGTCCCTATTTTTGGCTCAGAGGTTCGGAGACCTTTATGTTTTAATTAAAATTATTTCCCCTCCAGATCATGATGCAAATCCCTGCCCTTCCTCATCCTCATTCCTTCCCCCTTGGCCGAAATGGTCAGGCCAGAGTAGGTGCTAGGGCCGGAAGCAGGAATTCTGACCAGGCGATCATAGAAGGTAACAAGAACACCACGTAGAGTGAGTTCTTTCTTAAAGGCAGCATCAGCTCTCCAGAGCGCTTTCCCACGTTTTGTTTCAACATCCAGCATCAACAAGGAGTTAAGTGTCTGGCAGAATCACAAGGAAGGATTCCTCGAGGCTGCGCTTAAACCAGTAGACCTGGTTTGAAAATTTTGTTTTACCAGTCTGTCCGTGTTCAGAAACTCTCCAAATCCTAAAACCTGACCTGACCTCTACAAGTTTCTCAAAAATCACCTAATCTAATATGTTCCACCCCCTGTATGTAGATTGGGCTACTGAGGTTCAGAGTGAGATGAGACCAGCGAAGGTCAACTCAGAAACAGGGTGACCGGTTGTTTCCATTTACCTGGTACTTTCCCCATTCCAGCACCGAAAGTCCCACATCCCAAAAAAAACCCCTCAGCCCTGGGCAGTCCTCCGGTCAGCCTCTGGGGCCAGGATACAGCCAGGATCAGACCCATGCTTCCTAGTTCTGGGCCCTCCTCCTCACACCTGCCTTTTCAGCCCTGCTTCCAGCCCCTACACAAAAGAAATGATTTGCTTTCTGCTTGCCCTTCCAGACGGGAAAACTGAAGCGCTACTTCACGGACCTGGAGGCCTTGGCCATGGTCACTGCTGCTTTCTGCCATGACATCGATCACAGAGGCACCAACAACCTCTACCAGATGAAGTGAGTCAGCCTCCCTCCCCACCCCCAGCCCTCCGGATTTATTATCCAGTTGTATGTGGCCTCCAGGCAGGCTCACTGGCCAACAGGGAAGTCTTGTGCTCCACAGATTCCCACTGCCTTCTGTCCCTGGGATCTGAGTCTCCTCCTGTAGCAGCCAGAATAATGACCCCCCAAAGATGTCCAGATCTCAAATCCCTGAGCTGGGGAATATGTTGTCTTACATTCAAAAGGGACTTTGCAGATGTGATTAAGTTGAGGATCTTGAAATACAGGGAGTATTCGAGTGGGCCCCATGTAGTCCCAAGGGTCCTTATAAGAGGGAAGCAGGAGGTCAGAGAGGAGAGGTGATGCTACTCTTTGTAGATGGAGGCACGGGCTACAAGCAAGGAGGTGGCCTCCAGAAACTCAAAAAAGCAAGGAAACAGATTCTCCTCTGAAGCCCCAAGAAGGAAAGCAGCCATAAGGACCCATTTCAGACTTCATACAAAGCTGTAAAATGAGGCATTTTATTGTTTTAAGCCATTGAGTCTGTGGCAGTTTGTCACAACACCCATAGAAAACTAATGCATTAAACTCCTTTCTTGTCTCCTTCCTCTACTACCTGCTGTGCTAATTAGGGCCAAGATGTTAAGTAACCAGTAATGGTTCGTTCATTCATCTCTTATTTATTTATTTTTTTGTTTATTTATTTATTTTTATAGAGACAGGGTTTCTTCATGTTGGGCAGGCTGGTCTTGAACTCCCAACCTCAAGTGATCCACCTGCCTTGGCCTCTCAAAGTGTTGGAATTACAGGCGTGAGCCACTGCACCCAGCTCCATCTTGTATTTATAATGCTTCTAATATAGGTGGTAGGCTCTATGCTAGGCAAAGGAGGTACTCAGATGAGCAAAACAGCCCCTGTCCTCACAGAGCTTATATTTCACACAGCCCATGAAGCATAGTCCTTGAGCCATGATCTCACTGGATCCTCACAACCACCCAGTGGGCTGGGCAGACAAGGGATTAATGTGATCCCTACTTACACAGAGAAAACTGAGTCTCTGCTCAGGGCCCATGGCCTGTAAGTCATTAACAAGCTCTGAGATCATGCTGCTCTGACCCTTCTCAATACTTCCATGCTGCTCTGGGGCTAGAGTTGTATTTACATTTTACATTTTGAGACTCTAAATACTTAGCACAGTGTGTGGCACATAGTAAGTGCTCAACAAATATTTATCGAATTCAGAAATAAATATTCAAGACTCGGATATGAAGAATCAGGGCTAGATGATCTCAAAGCATGGGCCAATGCTAATGTCCCTAAAATCCTTTACTGCATTGTGTGTGTTTGTGGCTTTTTCTGGGGGAGGGGGTCCACACTATTTAGTAGATCCTCTAATGAGTTCATGACCCAAAAGTAGCTTGAAATCGCTTGTGGAGAAGGTTAAAGACGGAGGCAGGAGACTTAATATTTAGTCCTAATTTTCTATTGTCCATTCCGTATTGATTATCTCTCTCTCTCTCTTTCTCATTCAGATCCCAGAACCCACTGGCCAAGCTGCATGGGTCCTCTATCTTGGAAAGACACCACTTGGAGTTTGGCAAAACATTGCTCAGAGACGAGGTAGGATGAGGGCCAAGGGTACACCAGCCGCCGGGCGTGGATCAGAGACCCCATCTCACAAGCAGCCTGAGTGTGGCCTGGAAGCATTCTTTCCATTGGCCTGGACTGCCTCTGCCGTCATCTGGGGCAGCCACTGGTCGATGGGTGACTTTACTGCCAGCGTCAATTCTCTCCCATCTTGCCTGTTTTTTTGTTTTAGAGCCTGAATATCTTTCAAAACCTGAATCGTCGACAGCATGAGCACGCCATCCACATGATGGACATTGCAATCATTGCCACAGACCTCGCCCTGTATTTCAAGTTGGTATTTCTTCTTTTTTTAATAGTAACAATGATTATATATATATATATATATATATATAAAATAAAAAAAATATGTATATATATATGTATATATATATATACATATTTTTTTTTTTGAGACAAGATCTCACTCGGTTGCCCAGGCTAGAGTGCGGTGTCACCATAACAGCTCACTGCCTCCTGGGCACAAGTGATCCTCCCACCTCAGCCTCCTGAGTGGCTGGGACCACAGGAACACCACCATGCCTGGATAATTTTTTAATTTGCTATAAATATGGGTTCTCATTATGTTGCCCAGGCTGATCTCAAACTCCTGGGCTCAAGCCATCCTTCTGCCTGAGCCTCCCTAAGTATTGGGATTACCGACAGGAGCCACTGCACCCAGCAACAATGATGATATGAAAAAACATTATTGTGTGTCAGGCACAACACGTGTGTTATGGACACATTGATTCTTGCAACAACTCTGTGAGTTAGATTATTACCCCCATTGTACAGATGGGAACACTGAGATTCAGGACAAGAGATTTGCTAAGATTAGATAACAAATCAGTGGGAGAGACTTAGGTTAGAGCTAGGTCGTCACTCCCAGGCCTGGGTTCTTTCAACCTTGTTCTGTGACTTCTGTTGATTTAATAAGCCTCCATCTGAATCAGCCAGTGTTAGCAGCTCAGGTGTTGCCTTATTCTACAACTTGCTCCCTTTACTAAACTGGTGTGTCTTGTAGGAAGAGGACAATGTTCCAGAAGATCGTGGATCAGTCTAAGACGTACGAGAGTGAACAGGAGTGGACGCAGTACATGATGCTGGAGCAGACACGGAAGGAAATCGTCATGTGAGTTGGGATGGGGTTAAAACCTGACACTCTTAGGCTTAGGATCATGGGGTGAGACGTTGCACTGACAGCTCTTGTTGCCCTCAACAAGCCTTCACACTCTTTCATTTTGGAGGCCTTCAACATAAGAAAAAATGAACTTATGCCAAATTCCAGTTGCACAAGCCATGTGTTTAATCTTTATTTTCGCACTAATAATGCAAGACAATATATTATTTTTTTATTTATCTGTATATAAAAATATGTTATTTGAAGTATTTCAATCATAATATCTAGGATTTGGGTGATAAACTGGTATAACTTTCACATTTTTGATACAATGAAAAGCATGCTATACCAATTAAGGGTGTTGTTGTTGTTCTGTTTTTTGTTTTGAGACAGAGTCTCACTCTGTTGCCCAGGTTGGAGTGCAGTAGCAAGATCTTGGCTCGCTGCAACTTCCTCCAAGATTCAAGTGATTCTCCTGCCTCAGCCTCCCTAGTACTGGGATTACAGGCATCCACCACCATGCCCAGCTAATTTTTGTACTTTTAGTCAAGACAGGGTTTTGTCATGTTGCCCAGGCTGGTTTTGAACTCCTAACCTCAAGTGATCCACCCACCTTGGCCTCCTAAACTGCTGGGATTATAGGTGTGAGCCATCATGCCCAGCCCCAATTAAAGTTTGAGTGACAGTTAATGTGTCACTCAAAATATGGAGGCTTAATTTTTTCAGTATTCTTTTACATAGGACAACAACCTGCAATATAGCTGTGCATTCACAGATCGGTGATGGTTGATATGAAATTTATAGTGCGTGGTGTGGCATTGTTGGTCATGAGACTCGTATTTAAGTTGTCTGGTGAATGTCTTTTTTCAGTTTTCTCAATGTGCTTCCATGATTCACCTCAACTGACAATGGGGTGAGAAATGTAAATCTGAGGCCTTTTGTGCATATGTGGCCCAAGCCAAATTGTTCCCTGGCTCCTCTGTGACGGGTCCTGGGCACTGAAGGCAATGGTCAGGAAAAGTTGCAGGGGAGACAGGGCCTGACCAGTTGCGTAGGAGGCATTGCCTTATTGTTTAGCCCCAGATGCTTCTGTAGAAATGAGACTCGATTAAGTCACAAGCATTGCAAGTGTCTGCAGTAGAGAAGAGGAGACCACTGGCACAGGCTCCAGAAAGAGGGGGCGGCAGCCAGTTGCCACTCCAACCCTGCAATTGTCCAACCAGGCCTCCTGCAAAGGTCCCCTGATCCTGGGAGCGGTGCAGTCTGCCTTCACTGAGCAAGGGGCACGCTCAGCCCATGGTTACTCACAGGCTGACCAGGAGCTGCCCGCCACCCCCCGACTATTTATTTATTTATTTACTTATTATTTATTTTTGAGACAGGGCCTTGCTCTATTGCCCAGGCTGGAGTGCAGTGGCGATCAGGGCTCACTGCAGCCTCAACCTTCCAGGCTCAAGCAATCCCCTGAGCTCACCCTCCTTAGTGGCTGGGACTACAGGCACCGCCACTACACCTGGCTACTTTTTGTATTTTTGGTAGAAACAGGTTTTGCCATGTTGCCTAGGCTGGTTTTGAACTCCTGAGCTCAGGTGATCCACCTACCTTGGCCTCTCAAAGTGCTGGGATTACAAGTGTGAGTCACCATGTCCATCCACATTTATTTATTTATGATTTCAACTTTTATTACACATTAAAGGATACATGGGTAGGTTTATTACATGGGTATATTGTGGGACACTGAGGTTTGGGGTACAAACGATCCCATTACTCAGGTAGTGAGCATAGCACTCAGTAGGTGGGTTTTTAGCCCACACTCTCCTCCCTCTCCCATCTGGTGGTCCCCAGGATCTATTGTTGCTGTCTTTGTGTCCATGTATATTTAATGTTTAGTTCCCACCTGTAAGTGAGAATATGCAGTGTTTGGGTTTCCATTCTTGTGTTAATTGGCTTAATAGAATAGCCTCCAACATCATTACTGTTCCTGCAAAGGCCGTGTTTTTTTTTTTTTTTTTTTATGGCTGCACAGTATTCCATGGTATATGTGTATTATGTTTGCTTTATCTAATCCACTGCTGCTAAGCACCGAGTTTGATTCTGTGTTCTGCTGTTTTGCATAGCATTGTGATGAACGTGCAAGTTTATGTGTCTTTTGGTAGAATTATTTGTGTTCTTTTGGATACGTACCCACTAATGGGATGTTGGGGCAAATGGTAATTCCACTTTAAGTTCTTGGAGAAATCTTCAAACTGCTTTCCACAGTGGCTGAACTACTTTATATTCTCACCAGCAGTGCGTAAGTATTCCCTTTTCTCCATAGCCTTACCAGCATCTGTTATGATTTGACTTTTTCTTTTCTTTTTTTTACTGAGACGGAGTCTCACTCTGTCACCCAGGCTGGAGTGCAGCAGTACGATCTCAGCTCACTGCAATTTCCACCTTCTGGGTTCAAGCAATTCTTGTGCCTCAGCCACCACAGTAGCTAGGACTACAGGCATCTGCCACCATGCCCAGCCAGCTTTTTGGATTTTTGGGTAGAGATGGGGTTTTACCATATTGGCTAGGCTGGTCTCGAACTCCTCACAAGTGATTTGCCTGCCTCGGACTTCCAAAGCGCTGGGATTACAGGCATGAGCCACAGTTCCCAGACTTCATTTGACTTTTTAATAATTGCCATTATGACTGGTGCCAGGTGGTATCTCATTATGGTTATTTGCTTATTAACTTCTGTTTTTTTCCCTAATGTTTTTCTTTTTCTGATTTCTGTAGCTAGACATTTCAAAATGGCTCAGCAAAAGGATTAAATAGTTGGAAGTAACACCGTGCTGTTGGATAGAGGGACTTGATATTAGAAAGTTGTCTATTCTCCCTAATTAATTATTCATTTAAGGGTGATTTCAAAAAAACAACAACAACAACAACAACAACAAAAAAAAAAACCCTACTTTATTCCAGGAGAATTAGGAAGCTGATTGAAAAATTCTTATTTGAAATGAGTATGCAAGAATAGCCAGAAAAAGAAAAACAATTAAAAAAAGAATGGCTAGAAAACTCTGACATAGAAGAGTAATAGTGGTAACCAGCAGAACTAAAGGCAGTTCAGTCCTAGGCAGGAGAAGTCATTCACATCAATAGGATGATCTTAAGGACTATGTCTGTGCTCAAAGCGGATTTTCTACCAGTGGAGAAAGGTGTAAGTTCATCAGTGGTGTTGGGACAATGGAGGGGCCACGAAGTTAGATCCCTACCTCACTCCTTACACCAAAATAAACTCCAGATGAGTCAAAAATTTTAAAATAATGAGGGAAAGAAAAGACAGCACGAAGAAAGCATGGAAGAATTAAGAAGAATAATTTCAGAGCAAGATTTTCAAAATGTGGCACGAGGCTGGGTGCAGTAATCCCAACAATTTGGGAGGTCAAGGCAGGCAGATCACCTGAGGTCTAGAGCTGGAAACCAGCCTGGCCAACATGGTGAAATGTCATCTCTACTAAAAACCTGTTTCTACCAAAAATTTAGCTAGGCGAGGTGGTGGGCACCTGTAATCCCAGCTACTTGAGAGGCTGAGGTAGGAGAGTCCCTTTAACCCAGGAGGTGAAGGTTGCAGTGAGCCAAGATTGCGCCACTGCACTCCAGCCTGGGTGACAGAGCAAGACACCATCTCAAAATAAATAAATAAATAAATAAATAAATAAGACATGAAATCCATAAATTCATAAAATTAGATGGAGAAATCTGACTATGAAATAATTAAGGTTTTCTGTACAACACACAAAAACACATGCCCTAAGTAGAAATGTAAGTGATAAGCTGGAAGAAGATATTTGCAACACTTCTAAGAGAAAAAGATCTAATTTCTTCAGTAAATAAAGCGTTAATACAATTCAAGAAAAAGACTAATCCAATAGAAAACTGGCAAAAGGCGCAAACCAACAGTTCCCAGAAAAGTTCCAGTGGGATATAAACCTATGAAAAGATGATGACTAGAAAACTACAGTGAGATATAATGTTTAACTCCTATTGGCAAAGATGAGAGCATTTGCTAACATATTGTGTTGGGCAGATTGAGGGAAAGGGCCACCTGATTCCCCATGTGGGAGTGTAAACAGGCCCAGCCTTTGCAGAGGGCGATTTGGTAACACCTATCCAAGCTGTAAGTGCTCATGCCCTTTGACCCAGCAATCCCACTTCCAGGATTTCCTCTCCGGATATTCTCCCACACGTACACAAAGCATGTGTACAGAGTTATTTGTTACAGCATTGATTGTAGCACAAACAAGATTGAAAACAATCTAAATACCTAGCAGTGGGGAACTAGGTTAAAGAAACGATAACACTTTCATACAATGGAGTATCTTACAGACTTACAAAGAAATGACATCAAATGAAAGGTATTATGTTTACCTTAAAAAAAGAAAAAAAACCAGGAGCAGGAACCCAATCATTGTCAAAGTCAAGGTGATGCTTATGTAGGCACCCTCAGATGATGGCACACACACACCCCAGGAACTCGTATCCTATCCTGGATAGCCTTAAGGAAATCAGTGTTTTCTTTCATAATATTAATGTTCCTGAGAAAGAAGCAGCGAAGTAGGCACAGCATTCTCTCATTTCCCACCTTACAAAATAAAGCCAACTCCACTCTTTCTTGAATCTTCCTGCAGTGCATTGTCCTAGAGACAAAAACCTCTGGGCTTTGAAATATAGGATGACTATTTCAAATACAGTGATCTGTGGGTATACTCAGCGGGCCGGCTCCAGGAACCCCTACTATACCAAAATCTGTACAAACTCAAGTCCCTCAGTCAGCCGGGAAAAACCCTTGGATATGAAGAGTCAGCCCTCCCTATACATGGGTTTTGCATCTTGCAATCCATGTTCAGTTGAAAAAAGCTTCATGTGTAAGTGGACCTGCGTAGTTCAAACCTGCGTTGATCAAGGGCCCACAGGTCACAGCCTCTTATAATTAAGGCATTATAAATCTAAGGAAGGGGCCAGGCCCAGTGGCCACATCTGTAATCCCAGCCCTTTGACAGGCTAAGGCAGGTGGATCACTTGAGGTCAGGAGTTTGAGGCCAGCCTGGCTAACATGGCAATACTCCATCTTTACCAAAAATACAAAACTTAGCTAAGCGTCATGGTGTGTGCCTGTAATCCCAACTACTTAAGAGGCTGCGGTGTGAGAATTGCTTGAACTGGGGAGGCAGAGGTTGCAGTGAGCTAAGATTGCACCACTGTACTCCAGCCTAGATGACAGCCAGACTCTTTTTAAATTTTTGTAGAGATGAAAAAGGGTCTGAATATGTTGCCCAGGCTGATCTTAAACTCCTGGGTTCGGCCAGGCACAGTAGCTCATGCCTGTAATCTCAGCACTTTGGGAGGCTGAGGCGGGTGGATCACGAGGTCAGAAGTTTGAGATCAGCCTGGCCAACATGGTGAAACCCCATCTCTACTAAAGATACAAAAAATTAGCTAGGCATGGTGGTGTGTGCCTGTAATCCCAGCTACTCCAGAGGCTGAGGCAGAATTGCTTGAACCCAGGAGGCGGAGGTTGCAGTGAGCCGAGATTACACCACTGCACAATCAGCCTGGCGGCAGAGCGAGACTCTCTCAAAAAAAAAAAAAAAAAACTCCTGGGTTCAAGCCATCCTCCCACCTCAGCCTCTGAAAGTGCTGGGATTACAGGTGTGAGTCACTGGACCCAGACTAGTTGTTCGAGTGTTTACAGCTTTAATTTCCAGGCACTCCCCCTGAACCCCACCCCCATTCCCAGCCACTGGGTGGGATTGTACTGAGGGATAGCAGCAATGAATGATTTTTCCTTTAAATATCTTACTGCTTTCAGAGAATGTATCACTGTCCAGGGACCATGGCATTGAGCAAGGCACATCAGTAATGAGTACTGAAGGTGGCAGCAACTGACTGAACCCACACCACTGGCTTCTTTCCATCATCTGTCTTTACAATTTTTTTCTTTCTTTTTTATTTGGCCAATAGTCTCTCAACAGAATCACGTTATCTATTATCTATCTATCTATCTATCCGTCTAATCTACCTACCTACCTTCCATATACTTCTACCTTTCTTAGAATTAAAAATATAAGATAAATTGTATGCATTGTAACATGCCTTATTTAAATTTAAAAATAGGAGCTGGGCATAGTGGCTCACACCTGTAATCCTAGCACTTTAGGAGACTGAGGCACGCGAATCGCTTGAACCTGGGAGGCGGAGGTTGCAGTGAGCCATGATCATACCACCATACTCCAGCCTGGGTGACAAAGTAAGACTCTGTCTTGATTTTTTTTTTTTTTTTAAATTATCCAGGTATGGTGGTGCATGCTACTTGGGAGGCTGAAGTGGGAGGATCACTTGAGCCCAGGAGTTCCAGGCTACACCTAGCTATGATCATGCCACTGCATTGCCCTCTAGCCTGGGCAACAGAGACTCTAGTGAAAAAAAAAAAAAAAAAAGAGGGGGGAGGGGAAATTGGCAAAAAAAATAGGTGCTGAATCCTAGTTCAGTCTAATAACAAGAAATATTCATTCATTAACCAATACTTTTTGAAAATCCCATCCTATCTTGTTAATGGACGAATTTCAAAAAAAGGTACTTTGAGTATTTAATAATTATTTGTAAAAATGGATGGTATACTTTGTTGTTTAACTGTATAATAATAACTTAATCCAAGAGAAAAATTTTCAACAATTAGAGGCTTATGAGCAAAGAAAAATTTTTAATTATATAATTTAAATATATGGATATAATTGGTTACAGGTAATTATGAAAGTTGGCCAGTGAAAGACTTTCAAGCATATACGTAGTATACACACACACACATATACAGAAACACATATGCATATATCTGTATACGTACACGCACAATATTAGGATAAAATTCTATGGGAAGTCAAGTGGAAACAGACGTTTACAGAGACAAGGAAAGACGTAAAACTCTAGACTCTTAAAGAAAATCTTGTTCATGTGCTTTTATCATGGGTAAAGAATGATATAGCAAATTTATTTTTAAAAGCCAGTATGGCTGGGCATAGTGGCTCACATGTGTAATCCCAGCACTTTGAAGAGGCTGAGGCGGGAGGCCTTGAGCTCAGGAGTTTGAGGCCAGTCTGGGCAACACAGTGAGACCTTGTCTCTACAAAAAATAAAGATTTATCTGGGTGTGGTGGATGCATCTCTGGTCCCAACTACTCAGGAGGTTGAGGTGGAAGGATTGCTTGAGCCCAAGAGGCCGAGGCTGCAGTGAGCCCTGATGGTGCCACTGCACTCCATCCTAGGCAACAGAGTGAGACCCTGTCTCAAAAAACCAAACCAAAACAAAACAAAAACCAAAGTCAGTATGTATAATGTGCTATAAATTAGATCCTTTGCAAGTTTTAAACCTGTGATGTAATAGTTTAAGATGTCAACTTAAAAATGTGCAAGAAGGTAGCAGTTTTCAAAAGTCTTTAGGTAGGGATTTAGCAAAAAATGTTGGGAGACCTATAATGCAGTGTTTCTCAATCTTAGCCCTGTTGACACTTGGGGCTGGCAGCCCTGTTGTGGAGCTGCCCTGCACATTGTGGGGTGCACAGGACTAGACACCAGGAGCACCGCCTCCTTCTCCCCTGTTGTGACGATCAAAAGTGTCTCCAGACATTGCCAAATATCCCCGTGGGGCAAACATTGGCCTGGGCTGTTTGCTATAAAGCCATCTCGGGGCCCATTGCTCAGGTGTATACTTGGAATGTCTTCACACCTGAGTAGTGTGCAGCTGTTACACACTTGGAGCTTCGGTATCAGACAGCCTGGGTTCAAATCTCAGCTTTTTCATTTATTGGTGGTGTGGCCTTGAGCAGGTGACTTACTCCCTCACCTCAGTTTCCTCATCTGCTCCATGAGGATCGTGGTAGTGCCTACTTTGTGGACTGTCATGGGGCTGAGCTGAAGTATGTGGAACGCGGTAGGTAGTGGAGTTCCGTGCTTCCTGTGGTAGAAGAAGGCATGTATATTTAGTCTTTGTGCCCGGGTCCTGACAGAGATTCTAAACCCCTTGGAATTTCCTGAGTGATAGGAGTGTCTTTTGTTCTGATGGGATGACTCTTGGCAGGACCCTAGACAGTTTCAGGCTGGGGCTTGTCACCAGAAAGAACAGGGCTTCATTTGAAGGCTGGAAATTTCAGCTCCATCCCCATCCTCCAGGGAGGGATGAGGCTGGAGACTGAGTTAATTGCCAGTGGATAATGACTTCATCAGTCATGCTTCTGTGATAAAAGGGTCCATAAAAACCTTTCAAGAGCAGGGTTGAGAGAGTTTCTGGTGTGGTGAATGCATCCAGGTGCTGGGCAGCTGGCATGCCTTCCCCCTCCCGTAACTTCTTCTATGCATCACATTTATTTAGCTGTTTCTGAGCTATATCCTTTATAATAAACCAGAAAATGTAAATAAAATCTTTGCCTGAGATTTGTGAGCTGAGCTAGCAAATGACTGAACCCAAACACAAGGAAACATTTCAACTTTGTTGCCAAGTCAGATAGAAGTACAGGTAATTTGGGGACCCGATGCATGTGGCTGGCCTCTGAAGTGAGGCAGTCTTGTGGGACTGAACCCTTAAACGTGTTGGGTCTGATGCTAACTATAGGAATTTAGTATCAGAGTTGAAGTGAATTGTAAGACACCTGGTGTCAGGATTGGGTGTTGTGAGGAAAATCCTAACATTTCCTTCCTGTGTTTTGATTATCTCGGAGTACTTATGCTCACTGGCTTCCTGTGGCTGGAGGTCCACTCCTAACCCCTTGATATGCCCAAAGCCAGTTGACTTTTCTCTTTAAAAGACAGAGTCTGGCTCTCTTGCCCAAACTGGATTGCAGTGGCATGATCATAGCTCACTATAGCCTCAACCTCCTGGGCTCAAGTGATCCTCCTGCCTCAGCCTCCTGAGTAGCTAGGACTACTTCAGTATTTTTACTCTAGGGCCAAGATATTGTAGAAACTCTAGAGTGAGGGTGTGACTTCTTATTCTTCATCAAACTCTTGACATTTCCACTTAATTCCAGATTTTGCTTCTGACAGTCTGACCAAACCAGGAGTTGGAAGAGCTCACAGATCCTCTAGTACTGTGACGTTTGTGTATGGCTCGTAAGCTAAGATTTTTTTAATGTGGCTATAACATTTTTTAATGGTTGAGGGGAAAATCAACAGAATAATATTTCATGGCCAGGCGTAATGGCTCACAACTGTAATCTCTGCCCTTTGGGAGGCCAAGGTGGGAGGATCATTTGAGGCCAGGAGTTTGAGACCAACCTGGTCAACATGATGAAACCTGTCTCTACCAAAAAAAACCAAAAATTAGCTGGACGTGGTGATGCACACCTATAATCTCAGCTACTCAGGAGGCTGAGGCAGGAGAATTGTTTGAACCTGGGAGGCGGAGGTTGTAGTGAGCCTAAATCGTGCCACTGCACTCTAGCCTGGGGGATAGAGTGAGACTCCGTCTCAAAAAAAAAAAAGTATCTCATGACAAATGAAAATCATAAGAAATTCAAATTTCAGTCTCCATAAATAAGACTGTATTCTCTGGCAGAGGGCCACGTTCTGACTTCGGTGGGTCCTAGGCAAATAAGTAAAAACAAATTATATTGTATAACTGCGTTAGTATGAAGACAAATACAATCCAGGCTAAATTCATTCTTACATATTCATTCTTATTGGGTCCTTTTTTCCTGCTGATCTTGAAAGAAATGGAAATATTTTCATGGGCCCTGGAGAGTACTGCGGGCCCTCAGTGCTCTGCTGAATGGGCAAGCTGACCCTGCTTATCCATTCTCTGCTTATCAACGGCGGCTCTCCCATCGCAGTGGCAGAGTTGAGTCTTTGCAATAGGGACTATGTGGGCTGTAAAACCTCAAATATTTACTGTCTGGCTCTTTACAGAAGGAGGTTGTCAATTCCTGGTCTAGTGTTTTACAAATGAGGAAAGTGAGGCCCAGAGAGACACAGTGACTTAGCTGGTGTCACGCAGGCATTCGTGGAGCATCAAGGACTTGGACTCAGCCACACCAGCCCTTGTCTGCACACCCACCGCTCTCTCAGACGCCTCCAAGGCCTTCCCTGAAGAATCCCCTGCCGTGCCTCCAGACAGGTGTGATTGCAGGGAGGGTCCGAGTAAGTGTCCTGAAAGGGCTGGCTAGGAGGAAGGCTGGAATGCTTTTCCTGAAAGTTGGCCGGGAGTCAGGAAGAAGTGCCACTGAGCCTCACAGCTGAGTTCAGGAAGAAACATTTGCCTTGGGGATGGTGCAGGTGGATAAGCGCTCAGCTTGCTTTTAAGAGCTCTACACACAAGGGTGACCCAGAACATGAATAAGATAAATACAGGTGCTGATAATGAAGATGAGGACACTGGGTGCATTTACAAAAGCATCTTATGTGATCATCACCTAAGTCTTAGAGAGGATATATTACATGGACCCATAAGAAACTGCTGAATTTTAACTGATTTTGACTAACAAAATCAGAATTTCTTAGCGTCCAGCCTAATATGAATATCTCATTTTACAAACGAACAGACTGGGACTCAAAGACATTAAGCAGCTTGCCCTGGACACAGTAAGTGAGGAATAGATGGAAGGCGTAATTCAGCTGTCTCATTCCAAAGCCCTGCATGGAATTTTACACTGTTGTCCCACTGACCTCCATCCCCTCCTCTTGGTGACTCATCTACTGAGAGCAAAACGTTCCCATTTCTGAGCATGCAGTATTTTTACGGGGTACTCTTGCTTCTGCATTACGACCATGTTGTCCTTTGCTCTGTTCCATCCTGACACCTGTCTCTTCCTCACTTTGCATGTCTAAACTGTCCCCAAATGCTGCTGAGTTGACTTTCTAAGTGCCATATCTGTCTGGACACATCTCTTTATTGCCACCTCTATCTCTTGTCCAGATCCTGCAGTGGCTTCCTAACTGGGTTCCCTGTGTACGTTCCTGTCCCTTCCACACCTAAGCCACAGTGATCTCTGTGAAATGCCGATCTGACCATGTCACCCTTCTGTTCTAACTCCAGTGGTTTTTCCTGTTGCTCACAGCGTGAGGACCATCCCCTCGCCACAGTCCCTGGGCTCTGCGTGGCTGCCCCGCTCCTCTGTGGAGCTTCTCTTACCAGGTCTCCCACTTGCTCTCTGAGCTCCTCCCACCTTTAAGCCCTTTGTGCCAGGCTTCCTTCTACCAGGGCCTGCACACTAGATGATCCTTCTGCCTGGAATGTGTTTCCCCCACTCCCTTCTTTACACATCCTACAGTTATCAGCTTGAGGGACACTCTCTCAGGGAAGCCCTCCCTGAACTCCCAGACCTTGGTCAGTTTCTCTTTCTCATATCATCTCCAAGAATAGAAGTCCTTTCCTTCAGAGCAGTTGTTTGCTTACATGTTAACCTGCATTTGTGGGATAAATGTGCAATTCCCCAGCACATCCACAAGATCTCTGAGAGCACGGACCATATAAGCCCAGCCTCTTCCGGGCCTGCAGACGGCCGCTTTCTCGGGGTGTTCTTCCTTGGTGGGGAAGGCCATGACCCCATGATGGGGGGTGTACCCTTATGACCTAATCTAAAACTCATCACCCTGCAAAGGCCCTGTCTTCTAATAGCATCATATTAGGGGTTAGGACTTCCGCATATAAATTTGGGAAGGGACAAACATTCTGTCCATTACAGAGAGCCCCTGTGTACCCGACAAGCCTTTGCTCCTTTGTCACCTCTTAGATGGCACCTGGACTGAGCTAGTCACTTTCATATTTGTTTTCTTTCTTTCTTTCCTTCTTCTTTCTTTCTCTCACTCTCTTTTTCTCTCTCTTTCTCTTTCTTTCTTTCTTTCTTTTTCTTTCTTTCTTTCTTTCTTTCCCTTGGACCTTCTTCTGCCATTCTACTTAGCATATTGTGATGACAGATTTTTATGCCCTGTGTTCATTGAGTGATTGTGAGCTCCCTGCAGGTCGCTCTGGATCCCCCATGCCCAGCACAGCACCTGGAACCCCAGTGCATATGGAGGGCAGTGCCGAAGTGAATGCAAAGCCTTGTCTTTAGGGCACAAGGCCTCGAATTGGCTTTTCTGGCACCTCAGTGTCCTTCCTTCATCCCATGCACACAGCAAATCTCTGTCTATAAAATTCTTAGGTGTTTTTCTTCAACCACTGGGAGTGTTTTTCACATGATCCCTCCAGCCAAGGAAAGCAAGCATCCAGTACCCTCTTGAAGCCACCAGGGAGCTGGTGACTCGTATATGCATAGCTGAGCATTTATTTTCCCAACCTATCTGACAGCAAGTGTAACATGTTCACAGCAGTGATTAAAGCATAGGGCATGTTTTCTGAGGTAAACAAAAAGCATAATGGTATTTCTAAGAAATGTATGCATTCTGAAAGCTTAAAGAGTTATGTGAATTTTTGAGGGTTTATGTAATTTAAAATGTGCAGTGGCATCATCATAGCTCACTGTGGCTTCAAATTCCTGGGCTCAAGCGATTCCCCCAGTTCAGTCTCCCAAAGTGCTGGGACTATGGGCATATGCCACCACGCCTGGCTAATTCGTGTATTTTTCATAGGCACAGGTTCTCACTATGTGGCCCAGGTTAAGCTTGAACTCCTGGCTTCAAGCGATCCTTCTTTCTCAGCCTCCCAACGTGCCAGGATTACAGGTGTGAGCCACTGTGCCTGGCCCATAATTAAAGATTTTATTGAAACTTGTTAATATTTCATGAGTAACTCTTACAGCCTCCCAGACCATCTTATAGAAAATATGTCCCGTACCATGAAATGGATTTACTTTTTTTCTTCAAGGATAGATGTTGGCTTCTCTTTATTTTTTTTTCCTCCTACTTTAATCCCTAAAAGGATTCTGTGTGGCTGGGACCTTTAGGAAACTGAGACGCAGTTGAGAAGAGTATAAACATGAAAGGAAAAGGAAAGGCTGGTCACCCCAGCCACCTGCGCTCGTGGGAGGTGATGTGCTTCCTGTGGCTCACGGCAGAGCTTTCTGTGCCGCGGTTTAGGTGAAATGGCTGCATATGGGACGGTCATGAGCTCTTATTTAGTGTGATCCTGGCTAGAATAATAACTAAATGTACTTAATTTGAAGCAACCTTTGAACGTTCATCCTAGCAGAAAATGAAGTGAATTTTCTTTCTGTTCGGTTCCTATTTTTCTCATCATTTTGTTTTCCTTAATTGGGTTGAATGGAGTAGATAGAAATATTTGTGGTTTAGGTAATACTTTTGTGTTTCCTAAGAATGCAAACTGCCTTTTGCATATGAAGCCTGGGAATAACATTCTGCGTGTTCTAGTATGATTTTCTCATTCAGAGGGAGTTTAGCTTTCAGAGAGAAACAGCAGAACTGCCTTTGATCCCGTTTCAGAAGATTGGCCTCCAGCAAAGGTGGACATTTTTGAGACTTTTATAATAAAGAATTTAATTGCTCATTATAAAAAAGAAAGAAGAAAGAAAGAAAAAGAAAATATGCCCCATACAGTTGATTAATTGCAAAATCATCGGAGCAGCAAGTTAGGTTCCGAGCCCCGGCCTTCTCTCACTCCTCCCTCTCCCTGGCTCCTGCCCCTTGGTCTCACCCTTCCGCAGGCATGGCTGCAGGCCAGCTCTCCTGCCCTCCTGCTGAATTCCTGCAGCACCCCAATCCCCCCTGTCCTTTCCGCAGCACAGCTCTGAAGAGGTCACAGCTGGGCCCTTAACCTTTAACTGCTCCCCACTGCTTACTAGAAACCGTCTGCACTCCCCCGTGTGGAGTTTTGGGCCCATGCCACACGACCCTGGATTAGCAGCATTACCTGCTCTAAAATGCCTTCTCAAATCCACTCTACCTGCTCCCTCCTCTTGTTCCACTTCTTTGTTCCTGTCCCCTCCCTTTCTATTTTCTGTTGTACTCACCTGTGTAATAATGAGCAGGACACTCCCTTAAGAGATTACTTTTGAATGCTTTCTGCCTCCTTTCTTTACTGGCTCCCCCCGCACCTTTTTTTTTTTTTTTTTTTTTTTTTTTTGAGACCAAGTCTTGCTCTGTTGCCCAAGCTAGACTGCAATGGCATTATCTTGGCTCACTGCAACCTCCACCTCCCCGTTCAAGCAATTCTCCTGCCTCAGCCTCCTGAGTAGCGGAGATTACAGGTGCATGCCACCATGCCTGGCTAATTGTTGTATTTTTAGTAGACACGAGGTTTCACCATGTTGGCCAGGCTGGTCTTGAACTCCTGATTACAGATAATCTGCCCGCCTTGGCCTCTCAAAGGGCTGGGGTTACTGGCATAAGCCAGGGTGCCTGGCCCTTCCCACTCCTTCTTAATGCAAGGCCTCTTCACTATAGCTGCTTACAGTTTTCTCTCTACACCATACATTTTTTCTTTTTTTACATTTTAAATTTTTTGTGTGAGAGTTTCTGCCAGCTGAGGAAATGGTTTAGAAGAGAAAGAAAACTATTAGCATTAAACAAAACTCCTAAATCAGAAAAGCTAACTGACTGATAGAAAAAAGGAGTATGGCCAGGTGCAGTGGCTCACGCCTGTAATCCCAGCACTTTGGGAGGCCAAGGCAGGTGGATCACCTGAGGTCAGGAGTCTGAGACCAGCCTGGCCAACATGGCAAAACACCTTCTCTACTAAAAACCTAAAAATTGGCCAGGCATGTTGGCGCGTGCCTGTAATCCCAGCTACTCAGGAGGCTGAGGCAGGAGAATCGCTTGAACCCAGGAGGTGGAGGTTGCAGTGAGTGGAGATGGCACCATTGCACTCCAGCCTGGACGAAAGAGTGAAACTCCATCTCAGAAGAAAAAGAAAAAGAAAAAGAAAAAGAAAACGGGAGCATATTGGCTCCAATGGACAAAAGGTGATTCTTGAGGGAGGAGAGCAAGTCTTAGCTATTACAATGGCCTGCGGTTCTCCAAACAGACGGACAGTGTGTCGGTGGTATTAAAAGCTCATGGTGGGGTGATTACAGGAAAAGTGTCTAAAAAGCCTTTTTGGCAGTTGGGGCAGGAATGATGATAAGAAAACAAGTTGAGAAACACTTGTCTACAGTAGCCAAGATCGAAGGGACTCTGAAGATGCAATGAGATTTTAATGAACTCGTTATTTGTACAGTCCCTGAAACAGTGCTTGGTACATAAGAAAACCCGGGACATGTTCCTTGTGCACACACCACATCCGGACACTACACTAAGATTTCTCCATCCACCATCTCGTTTAATCTTGCACCTGCTCTGTGAGTAAAACACGATGATCATTACAGGCAGGGAAATGGAGGCTCAGAGCGGTTGGTGTAGTTGCCCAATGTCCAACCTCAGAGGCAGGATTTAACCCTGTCTGATTTCAAAGCCCAACCCCCAGATGCAATGGGGGTGAGCCCTTTCCTCACAATGAGACGAAGTCACCTACTAGCGGGGGTGGAGAAAGATAAGAGAGGTGGAATTAACCCATACATCAAGTCTTACATGGCCCGGGACTGACAGAGGGTGTCTGTGTGCCCAGGGCCATGATGATGACTGCCTGTGACCTCTCAGCCATCACCAAGCCTTGGGAGGTGCAGAGCAAGGTATGAACTCCCGCTGACCCGGGAGGAGGGGCATCCCAGTACTGGAGGCAGCAGGTCATGAGGCTTGGACTCTCTCAGCCCAGCTCCAGAACCAGCTCACCTGTGTTCTAGCCTCCTCTGCCAAGGCATGGGAATCACTTTAGGTCTCTCCAATGATGACAGCACAGTGAGGGTGGCAGGGCAGGGGTTGGGTTTATCCTTTTTGTGGAGTTGGATTTGCAAGTGGGATGGGAGCAGGGGTAGGGGATTGGGCTGGGGCTTTGACTCTGTGTGACCGTCTCTGTGGTGTAGGTAGCTCTGCTGGTGGCTGCCGAATTCTGGGAACAAGGTGACCTGGAGCGCACAGTGCTGCAACAGAACCCCATTGTAAGTAGAGAGGGGATGTCAGCCTGATGTTAGGGGGGGTGTGTTCCATCCTGACCTAGACATGACCTTTGCTATGATGGAGAGATGTGTGACTTTACTGTAAATATGACCTTTTCCTAATGCAGTGGTTTTCAAGATGTGTTCGGTAAGCCACCGTCAATCTTATCACTTGAGAGCATGTTAGGGATGTATATTCACAAGCCTCACTCTAGGTCTATCCAACCAGAAGCTCTGGGGGTGGAGCCCTGCAATGAGTGCTCTACCAAGTAAGCACTCCTAAAGTTTGAAAAATGTGTCCTTAGCTCACTCAACTGTGGAGCTTGGCAAGCAGACTCTAACATTTAGATTGCCCTTTCTTTTTTTTTTTTTTTTTTTTTTTGAGACGGAGTTTCGCTCTTGTTACCCAGGCTGGAGTGCAATGGCGCAATCTCGGCTCACCACAACCTCCGCCTCCTGGGTTCAGGCAATTCTCCTGCCTCAGCCTCCCGAGTAGCTGGGATTACAGGCATGCGCCACCATGCCCAGCTAATTTTTTGTATTTTTAGTAGAGACGGGGTTTCACCATGTTGACCAGGATGGTCTTGATCTCTTGACCTCGTGATCAACCCGCCTCGGCCTCCCAAAGTGCTGGGATTACAGGCGTGAGCCAATGCGCCCGGCCCTAGATTGCCCTTTCAATTCCAAAGGCCTAGAAGGCCATCTACCTCCCCTGACTCTGACCTAACAGCACAAAGCCAGCAAGCTGTGTGCCTATCAACTTGGCTGGGACCGTCGGCCAGCTTCCCACAGAGATGGGGAGACGGGGAGAGCAGCCTGAAGTTTCCCTGAAGTTCCTCAAGGCAAAGCTGGGAAGTAGGGCAGGGTTTGGAAAGGATGGGTAAAAGAGAGAGGCATTTTGGGGACAAACCGTTGACACCAGGATAGGCTAAACGTGTGAAAGTGTGCTAAGGACGCAGGGGCACCACGTCAGGCTTAGGCAGGAGCCGAGGGAGAGTGGAAGGCTGGGAGGAGCAGGTGCGTCGTGAAGGAACACGGGAAGGGCCCTATGGGCTTTGTTGTTCTCCCTCTCTCTCTTTGTAACATTTTCAAAGACATCGAGAATAGTCAGTGAACTCTAGTGCCCATCAGCCAGAGCCAACAATTAGCAGTCTGCCAGTCTTGTTTTATCTATCGCTTCCAATGTGCATTTCTTTTTCTTTTTGGTTGGGGTATTTTAAAGTAAATCTCAGACGCTATAATCTCTTCCATAAATACTTTAGTGTATGTATCTCTATGAGACAAGAGCTTAATATGGACAAAACCATAAACATAACCACAGTACCACTGACACGCTCACAAAATTCATAATAATACTTTAGTATCATCGAATCCCCAAGTTCTGCTTGTTTTTCTTGATTAAGAAAGAGAATTCAGTTGATTTGTTCAAATCAGGATCTAATCAAGGAGCATCCTGCCTCTGGCTTTTATGTCTCTTAAGTCTGTTTTAAACTGTGTCAGGCCCTCCCATCCCGCCCACGCTCTGGCCTTTTTGTGGTATGCCATTTATTTGCTGAAGACAGTGGGTCTTTTTTGGTACACCTTCCTGCATTCTGGATTTGGCTGGCTGTGCCCTCATGGTGCTCCTTGGCATGTTTCTCTGTTCTTTGCGGGTCTGGAAACATGATGAGTTTACAGTTTGATTTTGGTAAGAATGCTTCATAGGTAGGGTGGGTTTCTCTTACTGCCCAGTGCAGTTAACTCTTTCTCTCCCGTGACAGCCCATGATGGACAGAAACAAAGCAGATGAACTCCCCAAACTTCAAGTCGGCTTCATTGACTTTGTTTGCACTTTCGTCTACAAGGTAGACCCTTGGCTTCCTCAGACCCAGCAAGATGTCTTTGATAAACCTGGGATTTCCAGACAACATCAGAAATCGTAAACCCTAGCAGGTGACCAGTGGGTGATACTTTACAAAGCACGACTAGTCTTGAATGGCATTTGATTCTCAGGATAGTTTTATGGGTCTTATGTGATTGCAGCTCCAGGCTCCAGCCTGGGGCACATCCTAATTGCTTAATACACAGTTGTGGGGCAAATGACTAAGCATGGATTCAGGCAGAGGCAGAGGAAACACAGCAGACATATGTCCTTCTAACCTCCCTGCTGCTGGAAACACGACAGGCCAAAAGTAATTGTGAAAAGATAACCTGGCATTTCTCTTTGAGCTCTTGTTCAAAGTTAGTCTCCCTCTTGAGAAACCCACCGCTCCCAACTTTCTGTTATCTGTGCCACCATCCATCTCTCACTTTTAATTTTTATTTTGGCCATGTTACACATGAGAAGATGGAAGTCAGAGATGCAAAATGACAGGGCCAGTGTCACTGGACTCAGCCGTGAGGCAGGATTTAGTCCAGTGCTCTTTATGCTGTGTGAGCTGCAGTCCTTCTGCTAGGAAGAAGTGGTTTTTCTGGAGGGCAACAAGAGCGCCTGAGTTAGAACTCAGACTCACAGGGCAGAGTGGCTGATGCTTGCCACTATCATTACTAAATATTAGTAATATTTCTTTTTTTTTTTTTTTTTTTGAGACGGAGTTTCGCTCTTGTTACTCAGGCTGGAGTGCAATGGTGTGATCTCGGCTCACCGCAACCTCCGCCTCCTGGGTTCAAGCAATTCTCCTGCCTCAACCTCCCGAGTAGCTGGGACTACAGGTGCACACTGCCATGCCCAGCTAATTTTTGTATTTTTAGTAGAGACGGGGTTTCACCATGTTAACCAGGATGGTCTTGATCTCTTGACCTCATGATCCACCCGCCTCGGCCTCCCAAAGTGCTGGGATTACAGGCGTGAGCCACCGTGCCTGGTCTCTTTTTTTCTTTTTTAGACAGAGTCTCACTCTGTCACCCAGGCTGGAGTGCAGTGGCTTGATCTCGGCTCACTGCAACCTCTGCCTCCTGGGTTCAAGCAATTCTCCTGCCTCAACCTCCCAAGTAGCTGGGACTACAGGCACGTGCCACACACTCGGCTGATTTTTGTATTTTTGGTAGAAACAGGGTTTTGCCTTGTTGGCCAGGCTTGTCTCAAACTCCTGGCCTCAAGCAATCCACCCATCTTGGCCTCCCAAAGTGCTGAGATTATACACTTGAGCCATGGTACCCGGCTGAGGTCATGAGTTTTAATTGTCAGGCTAAGTGCTCTACATGCACTGCCGAAACCACGCTGGGAGGTAGGTATTACTACTGTCCTGATTTCATGGCTGAAGGGAAGCTCTGGTAGTGACCCGCCCAAGGTCACATCATTTGTGGCAGAGCCTGGACCAGAACCCACCCATCTCTGAACACACTTGGCTCTGGCTGGCATTCCACAGTGGGCCCTGGATTTGCTGTTCTTACATTGGGCAAATCCACTCCATCAATCTGCATCTCAATTTCCTTACCTAAAGATATAGAAGTGATGAATCTTATTTTCCTACCTCGCAGGAATTTGAGGACCGAAGGAGATAAATTGCTTCATAAACTGTAATGTGCTGTGCTCAAAGAGCTGTAAGAGCCTTTAAGACTCATCTTCTCAACATCTCAATTTCACTCAGAAAGTATTTACTGAGCATCCTTGTGTCCCAGACCTTGTGCTAGGCCAGGGCTACCCCAGGGAACAAGGCAGCCAATGTCCCTGCCCTCTCCAGGTTCTCAGCCTCTGGGGGAGACAAGCAAAGGGAGTTATTACAAGGAAGCAAGAGGTATTAAGAGAGAGCTTTGGGAGCTTCCAACGGGGGACTCCATTCACCTAGGGGGTCAGAAGAGGCTTCTTGGAGAAAGTGATGTGTAAGTGGAGGCCTCAAAGGAAAAATGAGGAGGTTAGAGTATTTCAGCAAAGAGAACAGCTTGGGATGAGCATGGTGGCTCACGCCTGTAATCCCAGTACTTTGAGAAGCCAAGGCAGGAGGATCGCCTGAGGCCAGGAGTTTGAGACCAGCCTAGGCAACATAGGGAAACCCCATATCTACAAAAATAAAATAATTACCTGGGTGTGGTGGCATGCGCCTGTAGTCTCAGCTACTTGGGAGGCTGAGATGGGAGGATGGCTTGAGCCCAGGAGTTTGAGGCTGCGGTGAGCTACGATTGTGCCACTGCACTCCAGCTTGGACAACAGTGAGGCCCTTTCTTGGAAAAAAAAAAAAAAAAAAAAAAAGAAGAGTAGGTTGTGTGAGGCCCACAGAACAGAGGATACACTCCAGGAACTGAGAGCTGTGAATTGCTTGGAGAATGCAAGATGGTCAAGGGCAGGAGGACACTGGGTCATGGAATTTGAAAGCCATGGTAAGAGGTTTTCACTTCCTGCTGAAGGACAGGGGCGCCATAGGAGGCTTCTAAGCAGGGGAGGCACAGGATGGTGTGGACCGGAGGCCCTGTAGAATCAGCATGGTGACAGAGGCCTGCTACCCCAAAGCAGCTCCTTCCAATGGTGGACATTTCCAGCTGTGCCACTCACTTGAGCCCAGACCCTGGGGCATGGCCCTTGCGCCAGAGGCACATACTCTCTCTTCTAGGAATTCTCCCGTTTCCACGAGGAGATCACCCCAATGTTGGACGGGATCACCAACAACCGCAAGGAGTGGAAGGCACTTGCTGATGAGTATGATGCTAAGACGAAGGTGCGGGAGGAGGAGAAGCAGAAGCAGCAGGTGGCCAAGCCAGGTTTGTGGATGGGGGGAGATAGGGAATCCCACCACCCGCTCCCTGAGCACTCGGTGTCTGGGTCTGGCCTCGGAGCCTCATATGCGGAGCCTCGTTCAGGCTCCTGATGGCCAGTACTATCCCCATTCTGCGTGTGAGTGCACCCGAGGCTGGAAGAGACCAAGTCACAGTAAGAGTCAGAGTCTGGTTCCCAAGACTGAGGCTGAGAAAAGCTCCAGGCCTCCTAGCAAGTGCCCCCCAACCAACATAGCACAGACTCTGATTTTAGGGTTGGCGACTTATGTCCCTACCCTGGGGCAAAGGAAAAGATCTAGAAGGGATCTAAAATTATTGGTTGGAAGGAATTTTATTTTTATTTATTCATTTATTTTTGAGACGGAGTCTCACTCAGTCACCCAGGCTGGAGAGCAGTGGTGCAATCTCGGCTCACTGCAACCTCCACCTCCCAGGTTCAAGCAATTCTTCCGCCTCAGCTTCCCGAGTAGCTGGGATTACAGGTGCCCACCATCACGTCTGGCTAATTTTTGTATTTTTAGTAGAGATGGGGTTTCACCATGTTGGCCAGGCTGGTCTCAAACTCCCAACCTCAGGTGATCTGCCCGCCTCAGCACCCCAAAGGGCTGGGATTACAGGCACGAGCCACTACATCTGGCCTTGGAAGGAATTTTAGAGGCCCTATTTCCAGCCTTTTGTCTGATGCTTGAAACCACCAGTGACAGAGGTCTCATTATCTTACGTGACATCCTTATTCAGTACCACTATTAGAAAGCTCTTCCTTGAACTCAAATTGTTCTCCTTGTTGAAGCTTCCACTTAGTGGTCACAGTTCCGCCTTCAGAATCAAATGGGATTTGTTCGTTCCAACTCTTTACTACTAACAGCACTGCCCCGCCCTTAAGTCATTTCCTTCGCTGGTTGTGTGCTGTTGCCTCATAGGACATAGCGTCTCGTCCCTGCCCCACCCTGACTGCCCTCCTCTGCATACCCATCCCTCTTCACCCATGGCTCTTACACATGGAAAATACCCGGGCCTCAGCTCTGCTCTGGGCAGTGTGGGTTGATTCTAAATGCACAGCTGCAAATGCAGGAGCCACTTAGAGTTTTGTAGTTCATGCTTTGCACAGCTCCAGGAAGCATCCTGTACATCATGGATGTGTAGAGCTGTTTTGATTTTCTAGAAAAATGGCAGTGAGGTGTCCTGAGAAATAAGTGCATTTTTCTAATTTATACAAATTGTCTTTTGGGCAAGTGGTAGGTCATTGCAAATTTGTGGCCTACAGATAAAAAATACAGATTTAGCTTACATTTTTTTTTCCTCTTTTTTTTCTTACAGCTAGCAAATCAGTACCAACATTTTTTTAATGTGATTTTTTTGGACCACATTTTAAAATTGGAATATTTCCGATTTTAAAAGTCCAGATTTGCAGCCTTTCTTTTTCTTTTCTTTTTTTTCTTTTTCTTTTTTTTCTTTTTTTTTTTTTTTTTTGAGATGGAGCCTCACCCAGTCCCCAGGCTGGAGTGCAATGTTGCAATCTCCGCTCACTGCAACCTCTGCCTCCCAGGTTCAAGCGATTCTCCTGCCTCAGCCTTCCAAGTAACTGGGATTACAGGCGCGTGCCGCCACGCCTGGCTAATTTTTGTATTTTTAGTAGAGACGCGGTTTCACCATGTTGGCCAAGCTGGTCTCAAACTCCTGACCTCATGATCCACTCGCCTCGGCCTCCCAAAGTGCTGGGATTACAGGCATGGGCCACTGTGCGCAGCTCTTTCTTTTTTGGAGATAGTGTCGCTTTGATGCCCAGACATGCGGTGGCGCAATCATAGCTCACTGCAGCCTCCAATTCCTAACTTCAAGTGATCCTCCCATCTCAGCTTCCCTATCAGATGGGACTTCAGGTGTATGCCACCATGCCCGGCCAATTTTTGTTTTGTTTTGTTTTGTTTTGTTTTGTGTGTAGAAACTAGATCTTGCTATGTTCCCCAGGTTGGCCTCCAACTCCTGGGCTTAAGCGATTCTCCTGCCTCAGGCTCCTGAAGTGTTGAGATTATAGGCATGAGTCACTGTGTCTGGCCCAACTTTTCTCTTTAAAAGAGTAAGATCTGGCCACACCAGTCTATCATTTTTGCATGGCAACTGCCCCCTTTGGATGAGACAGAGGCTGTCTCTAGTTCCTCCGTGTTCACCACTCCTGGTGTCTCCCAGACACTGGTACCAAGTACTGGTTCTCATTTATCATCATCCTCGTGCTGCTGTTTTTCTTAGAGAAATGTTCTCAGTTTCCGTGGTTCTCCTCACACCCGGTTTGCCTTCTGCATGTGTGGTTATCTGTTGGCCGCTGAAAGCCTTTGAGTTTGCAACTCTTAGTCCAAATTAGGTCAAAGGGGAAGCCCACTGCAGCCTCCTGTCACCCGGCCTGTTCTTTTTCCTGTCTCGTTGCAGCAGCCACAGGAAATCAGGTGGGGGGAAACGCTAGCCCAGGGGGTGCAACTACATCCAAGTCCTGCTGTATCCAGTAACACCACCGGGGGTCTGCTGGCCGGACGGCACCACCCTTTCCTGGGAAGAGATGACCCAAGCCAGCGGAAGACCACACACCTTGAGAAGTAAAGGAGTCATAGGATTTGAAAGCTGATAGAGAATTTAGCTTCCAGGAGTGTTCAATCTTTCGGCTTCCCTGGGCCACAGTGGAAGAATTGTCTTGGGCCACACATAAAATACACTAACGATAGCTGATGAGCAAAAAAATAATCACACACAAAAAAATCTCCTAATGTTTGAAGAAAGTTTATGAATTTGTGTTGGGCCTCATTCAAAGCTGTCCTGGGCTGCATGTGCCCCATGGACCGTGGCTTTTAAACATTCTTTTAGCCTTGAGAACTGCCTATTGAGCTAAAACCAATATTCCAGGTTTCATAGACATCAATTAAATATTTAGTTAATGCCAGATTCACTGGCTTGCTTAGAATCATTTTTGTTCTTTTATTTTTCCTTTTTCTTTCTATTTATTTCCTTGAATCGTTTTTGTTCTTATACTTTCATTTAGTATATTATAAAAATTTTCAACCATTTTGAAAAGTAGAGGATTGTACACTGAATCCCCACAAACCCATCACCCAGATTCCAATATCAAGATTTTGCTACATGCATTTCATCAGTCCTTTTTACATTTCCTTTTCCATTTTTTTTTCTTACCTGAAGTGTTTAAAGGCAAATCCTGGCCAGGTGTGGTGGCTCACACCTGTAATCCCAGCACTTTGGGAGGCTGAGGCAGGCAAATTTAGTGAGCCTAGGAGTTCGAGACCAGCCCTGGCAAAAATGGCAAAACCCTGTCTCTACAAAAAATACCAAAATTAGCCAGCTATGGTGGCACTCACCTGTAGTCTCAGCTACTCAGGAGACAGAGGTGGGAGGATCTCTTGAGCCTGAGAGGCGGCGATTGCAGTGAGCCGAGATCGTGCTACTGCACTCCAGCTTGGGAAACTGAGCAAGACTCTGACTCAAAAAAAAAAAAAAAAAAAAAAAAAAGGCACATCTCAAACATATCATTTCATTCTTCTACTAACTCATCTCTAAAGAACAAACATATCATTTCATTCTTCTACTAACTCATCTCTAAAGAAATAAGGATATTTTCTAACATAACCACATTCCTGGCCCATGCAACCGATGCCTGCCTAATACCCAGCTGTGATGTATGCTTCGATGGGCTGCACAGACCCCAAGCTTCAGCAAAGGACTTGGGACCCCACCAGCTTTGAGTGCTGTTGGCAGACCGCTCTCAGTGTCAGCCCCGTCAGGTGTTACTGCCGCCTTTCCCAGGCTGGCCTACACCCAGTGACTGATCCATGCCAGGTGGAGGGGCCTGGCCATTTTGGCTGAGCATGGGCTCTTCTAGGGGCAGGATTCCTCTTGGGGTCCATCAAGGCTGTTGCTGGGCTCACATCACAGCTCAACCTCTCCCTCTGCCCACTCCTATTTCCTTCCCTTCCCCAGGCATCGGTCCCCAGGGCACTGCTTAATAAGCATCCTCCAGACTAAGTCCATTTTAAAGTGTGCTTTCTGGGGCACCCAACTTGTGATGCCAGCCCTTAACCTTCCTTCATTGTCACAAAAGTTTTTAATGGTTGGCTTGCCTGAATCTGATCCAAACAATTTCACACTTCAAATTTAGTTGTTTCTTTTTGTTGGTTTTTAGGAAAAAGAAGATGTACTTTTTATTTTTGGATTTTCCGTTGATTTCACGGGGTATAAATTAAGGCAAATTATTCTCAATTTCAGAACTTCTGTTCCTTAAATTAACAGGCATTCTGTTGGTTTAAAAAGATAGATGTGGTAGATAGAATTTCTTTCTTTCCTTCCCTCCCTCCCTTTCCTTCCTTCCTTCCTTCCTTCCTTCTTCTTTCTTTGTGATGAGGTCTCACTCTATTGCCCAGACTGCAGTGCAGTGGTATGATCATAGCTCACTGAGGCTCCAACTGCCCAGTCTCAAGGAATCCTCCCATCTCAGCTTATCAAGTAGTGCTGACCACAGGCATGCACCATCATGCCCAGTTACTTTTTTTAAACATTTTTTTTTGTAGACATGGGGTCTCATTCTGATGCATGGGTTGGCCTCAACTCCTGATCTCAAGTGATCCTCCTGCCTCAGCCTCCCAAAGTGTTGGGATTACAGGCGTGAACCACTGCACCTGGCCAGGACTTATTTCTTTTAAACTGAATCTAAGTATGTTCTGGCAAGTCTGCAATGCCGAGCAGAATGCCACTGGCCTGATCAGCATTTGTGTCATAGTAACTAATGTTGAAAACAGCACAAATAAACCAGAAGTTGAAAATGACAATAACATGCTAAAAGTTTGCAAGTCAATTTCTGTTATGCTTGTCCAAATCTAATTTTTTTTCATTCTCTGTTGTTCCCCCCAGCTTTACTGAGGTACAGTTAGCAAATAAAAATTATACATATTTAAGGCATACGCTGTGCTATTCTGATACACATTGTGAAATGACTGCCATAATGAAGCTAATTAATATATCCATCACCTCACATAGCTATGGTTGTTTCTGAAGTCTCTTTTAGTCTACAAAGTGCTCCTTCCTTATTTCCTTTGCCACCGACTTGCAAAAATAGTTTTCTCACATCTGTATTTATGATTGTTTCTTTGTGGCTGCATGTAACACATTCCTCTCTCATTCTAATAAATGGACATTAGCTCTAGAACTTTTCTTGCTTCCATACTGAATGTTATGCAGAAACTAATATATTAAAACAGTTGCCTTGAGGAGAGGGAGCCACATGGTCTCCTCAAACAGTAAACCACAGATCTACTGTAATTTCTCTTTTTAGACATAGGAGGAAACTGAAGGCCAGTCAGAGGATGGGGCTGGGCCAAGTTCCTGGCACAGTTCTCCAGCTTCCCTCCAGGAGACGCCCAAGGTCACAGAGAACAGTGTACAGGGCATCCACAGCCTGGTGGCTTCCAGGCCTCCACAGCTGATCAATCTGGGCTCCTGACGCATGAGCCCTGCTCCTATTTGCAGGCCATGTCAACAGAGAGCTGGGTCTGGAAGTTCCATCTTTAAACTCCCAAGCTAGACGTTCTGCCCTGCTGCAATGTACATTCTGAGAGCAGTGGTCTTTAAGCACAGGACTGTCCTAAGTACATCACATGTGGTGGTTACATGGCAGAGTAGAAGGAGAAGTAAGTGTCACTCAGGAACACATAGGCATCGATGTGACTCTGCCGTCACATTTCTGAGTCCCTTCGGCAGGTTCCTTCTGCTCCACTTCCCAGCTTTTCCCAATCTGTCAAAAAAAAAAAAAAGGTCAAGATCCTTGCTGTGCCTTGTACAGCAAGTGCCTAAGTGGAAACGTTCCTATTAATTTTAACGGGAAAAAATCATGATGTGTTCCCTTGCAATCAAAGAGATCCAAGCCATTCTCACAGATTGAGAAAAGAAACCACCTGAACAAAGTCATCTCAGGTGACTTTGCTTAGCACCAAATGAGACTGAGTGCAATGCGGATCACAGCTGATGTTGATTAAGTACTTACCATGTCCTAGGTACTGTGCACAATCTAATTTCATCCTAACAACACCACTCCAAGGGAGAAACTATTCCTAGCTCCATTTATCACATGGTGAAGAGCAGACTTAAAGAGGTAGGAAATCTGCCCAAGGACACCCAGCTGGTAAGTGGTGGAGCCAAGATTCAAAGCCAAGCAGCTTAGGCTGGCGTGGTGGCTTATGGATGTAATCCTAGCACTTTGGGAGGCCAAGGTGGGTGGATCACCTGAGGTCAGGAGTTCGAGATCAGCCTGGCCAATATGGTGAAGCCCTGTCTCTACTAAAAATACAAAAATTAGCTGGGTATGGTGGTGGGTGCCTGTAATCCCTGATACTTGGGAGGCTGAGGCAGGAGAACCACTTGAATCCAGGAGGCAGAGGTCACAGTGAGCCAAGATTGCACCATTGCACTCCAGCCTCTGTGACAAGAGTGAGATTCTGTCTCAGAAAAAAAAAAAAAAAAAAGCCAAGCAGTTTGACACCAGAACCCCAGCTTATGACATTTTCCTTGTACCATACTGCTTCTGCAAATCAGGTTTTGTTGTTGTTGTTTTTAAAGAATGTAAGAACATAAAGGAACTTCGAGTTCAGCTAAGCAAATTGTTTCATATTTGGGAAAACCAGGGACCAAAGAGGTGGTTTGCCCAATTCACACACAGAAGTGGCAGAGATGGGTCCCAAATGCAGGTCTTGAGGCTCTGCATCTGCCATCCTATTCCTTGCACTATGGGTAGGATCCTCTCAGGGACTCCTGATTGATCGGGCTGGTGCCCTGCAGTGAATGGAAAAGCAGGTCTATTCTCCTGAAGCTTACCATCTACAACAGATGGGCAACAGGTACTGGGCCGTCAATCACACACATACTCTCTCCAAAGACTCTAATCACACCACAGAGCTCTGCCCTAGTGGAAACGTTCCTATTAATTTTCATGGGAAAAAATCATGATGTGTTCCCTTGCAATCAAAGAGATCCAAGCAATTTTCACAGATTGAGAAAAGAAACCACCTGGACAAGGAGAATATATGTATGTGTGTATGAGTTATGTAATAAACAGCAACCTGAAAATAGTTTGCATGTAACATAAAATGTAATCACTCATTGTACCTGTTCTTATTTATTGATTTATTTTGAGATGGAGTCTAACTCTGTTGTCCAGGCTGGAGTGCAGTGGTGTGTGATCTCGGCTTACTGCAACCTCTGCCTCCCAGGTTCAAATTTTCCTGCCTCAGCCTCCCAATTAGCTGGGATTACAGGTGCCCACCACCACGCCCAGCTAATTTTTGTATTTTTAGTAGAGATGGGGTTTCACCATGTTGGCCAGGCTGGTCTCAAACTCTTAACCTCAGGTGATCCACCCACTTTGACCTCCCAAAGCGCTGGGATTACACATGTGAGCCACCACACTCGGCCCATTCTTATTTATATATAATTCTCTTCCTCAATGTTTCAACCTTTTGGGGCTCATCTTGCATTTAAAAGAAAAGCAAAAACAGCAGCTTTAGGGTCAAATAAAGGCTAACCCCTTTGAGGCGTGAGGAAATGACACACAGGCACCAGACAGAGTCTTGGAAGATGCCACTTCCTCACCCTACTTGCTGGACGTACACAAAGGAAAATGTTCTGAATTCACTCAAATGTCGCACACGATGCAGGCCTGCTCTGAGATCCTCTGAACAGAAACCATTTTGTAATTTTTGTAATTACAAATTGATGAGGGTTTTGCCTGGGACCATAATGCCAAAACATCTCTCACTGTGCATTTATTCAATGTGTCTGTGTGAAAAAGTTGATATACCAAAACAAGGAAGTCTGTGTTCGGAAAGGGGCAAAGCTTTACAAACGTTATGGCAAAAAGTCGTTCATGGAACAGCTGTTATGTGAGATGAGTCTGAATGATTATTTTATTAACTATATTTTATTTAATTTACTTTTTCAGAGATGGAGGGGTCTCACTATGTTGCCCAGACTGGCCTTGAACTCCTGGGTTCAAATGATCCCCCCGCCTCAGCCCCTGTACCCAGCATGAATGGATATTGTGGAGTGTGAAAAGAGATGTGAAGGAGGGAAAAGTGTGGTGAGGTGGGGTCTTATCTGAGAAGGTGATGCTGAAACTGACATCTCTTCCCCATTTAGTGGTCGGTGTCTGTCAAAGAGCTCCCAGGACCAATAAGGAAAGACACGCATGGGCAGAGCTGTGGGTGGTATTTTCTTTTTAATCTCCATAGTGTATTTGTTAAGTTTATTTATAAGCAGATCACTTCACTATTTACAGTACATGAGCATAGAGATTCTACAGTTTTTGTGATGTAAACAATAACCCCACAGTGGGAGTTTGAGAAAAGAAGCGAGTTCTGAAGTATTTACAGACATTAAAATAGAACTTTATACTCACAGAATAATAATACATAGAGCAATTTGGTTAAATTATCTAGGAAACTATAGAATTTGACAATGTACAAATACGGGAAAACATTTTCTCATTTAGAAGGTAAGACAGAGAAATCACACCAGAAATAAAATAGGGACGATGACAACCACGAGAATTAAAAGCAAAGAAGGTTTCCTTCTTGCCTCTTACAGATAAAGTATTTATATAAATAAGGACACAACCCAACAAAATGGAAAAAATATATAAAAATCCTCTACCAATTAAAAAAAATAGCAAAACTAAAAACTTGATTCTCAATCATTAGCAGTGTCCTTTAAAAAATTAAAATTTAGCTTTCTATTATAAATAACAAAGCAGATGTGTCCCTCTGTGTAGGTGAAATTCTTGCACCTTTCTCAATAAATGCATCAATGTAATTCCACACACACACACATACACACACACACAGGCACAGATGTGTGTATGTGTGCCTAGATACACACACATACCCACCACAAACACAGCCTTCCACTCACACACTCAGGCTGTAGTTACCTTGTTAAGCTTCCTAATAAATAATGCCCCCTACGGTAGTACCCCTGGGGATGACAAAACCTTACAGGTTTAGCCATTCCTTGGTTTGACCCTGTCGCAGAGTCAGGGAAGGCCCTGGCTCCTACTGCTCAGAATTCTCTAGGCTGCGTGGTCACACCAAGAGAAAAGGATTTGAGTCCAAGATTTGGAAATGCTGGAAAGGACCATAGGGACCACCTTGCCCAGTTGATTAAGGCTGGCTACAGACACCTTTAGAAACCTGGGGTTGGGGAGAGGGCTCATGTTGGTTTCAACATTAGCAGCTGCCTCTGGAAGAAGCAGATGCTCCAAGCCAATGCTAACGACATTGGACAAGGAGGTGAGGGGATGGGTGTGAACCCCAGAGCAGACTACACTGGACTTCTGGATGGTCATCTTCCCCAGAAACCATTTGGAAATCCAAGCAGTCTACTCCCCCGATCCACAGACCGCCTTGTCCACGCTCCCCTTGAGATTTCCAACCTGTTTCCATCAGAATCAGAACATTCCTCAAGAAACAAAGTTGGGAATAGTTTATGACTTTTTATTCCTAACACAAAAACATTTGACAAGATTTTTAAAATACAAAATACAAGCAAAAAAATTGAACAACAACAAAAAAAAACGATTTGGCTATTCAGTGGACCATATCAAAGGTCATGGCCAGGCCCACCACGGAATTCTTACACCCAGCTTCTTCTCTTGCCCTGAGGGCGTAATTCGGACCACCCAGCAAAGGTTTATGTAACAAGGTCGGCAGCTAGGCTGCCAGTATTGCAGTTACGGTAAACCCCTCCCGGGCCCCTGGACCTCCCCTGGTCCACTCCTGTCTCTTCTGCCCACAGGACAGCTAGTGCATTTCTCAGTTCTGCGTGACAGTCTACCAAGTGGCTGCTTCTGGAGTCTTCTGACTAGTGTTGCACTGATCTCTGAACACAAAAACAGTTGGTTCATGCCATCATATTTCATTCCCAAAGTTAACGAGGGACAGCAGGGTGGCCCAGAGGATTTATTTGCCTTCCATCTGGGTAGCTGGTGGAGACAACCTTTGGCCACTAGATGGCGACCATATGTTGATAAGGCAAAATGCTGAGGTGGAAACTGACCAATCCCCTTCACAAGTAACCAATGAGCAAGGGTGGTCAAGTGAAAAAGGAAGCTTTTATAAACCACCTTGGTGACTCCATTGACCAGAAAATACTGCACGGTGGCAGGGGAGGGGAGGGTTCTAGTTACATAAACCCCTCTTAGAGGAGTTGTTGCACAGCCCGGGGACCGACCACCTATAAAACCTATTTTCCAAGCCCCAAATTCGGGCAATTAGATTTTTGTACTCCCGGATGTGCAAAGCATTCTGATGAAATGGAGTATCTGAAAAGCTGTCCCCATGAATCACGAAGCCTCAGTCAGTGCTGCTATACCATTAAAGAAACAAAAAACAAAAGCTGCCCTAAACATATGCAGCGTGATCAATGCCTCCTGTTGCCCCATATGTTTTACAATCATTTGAAAGAAATGTGTGAAAAGTGCCTAAGCTGTTTAAAAAAAAAAAAAAGTGTATTGCTAGTATTGTCTGAGAACAAGAGAGAAACAGCCAAGTGGTCACAACATTTGCATTAACATCTGTCCAGTGAGGACAAAGATGAGGTTAATGTGAGATTTGACATCATTACCCAGCCAAGTTGGGGGTTTAATTCCTTACTTTCCCCACTAGAAACTATGGCTTAGATCTGTCCCGGAGAGCTGGCCTTCTTGGATAAGGCAACTCAGCCAGGACGCAGTGGGACTGAACCTGCTGCCAGTTGGTTCTTGCAGAGAACCCTCACCCTGAACAGAAATTGCGTCAAGTTAGAGAATGGACTCAGTTTTAAGGAGAAGTGATGGATTCCCAATGCTCCTGGTTGGGAATCTGAGTCTCTCAGAAGTCAAAGGGACTTTAATGCTCATATTCAACATTCTCATTTGGTAGATGAGGAAACAGGGACCCCAGATCACACAGCAAGTAAGAAACATTGGGGTTTCTGATTCTGAGATGGCTTATAGTGAAGTGACTTGCTCTATAAACTCATTTCGCTGTTTTCATCTCTCTGTAAAGGTAAGTACCAAGATCTAAATCCATGGCTCCGTTTCTAGGGCTTCCAACAAAAGGCTAGAAAGGGTTGGCCCTCGCACTGGCTCTCCTGCTGCTGGTATCTCCAAAGGCATCTCTGCTCTCCTCCTTGACAGCAGCCCCATTCCTGAACTCCCTGTCCCAGTCTCTAGAAGAACACCTCCCACAGCCAAAGGAGACCCATATTTTCCAGTGTAGAAACATGGAGCCAGGCTGAAGTGTTGGGGTTTTCTCAAAGTGCTTTTATTGAGTAATGCAAAGTCAGCCTTTGCCTACTTCCTGGGCATCTTGCAGCCGGCTCCCAGGGCTTCCCCCATCCCATAGTGGTTCTGAGCCAAGGACACATTCATGCATGTGAGTTTCCAACTCTGAAGCTTTCCCTCCATTTGCCCTGTACCTCTAAACTTGGCAAGCAGACCTGGAGCCCATCTGTGTGTAAAACACCTCAGGGACAAGAGGGTTACCTTTAACATATTGCACATAGCACTAATTAGTTTTCTTCTACCCCAGTGGGAAGGGATGACAAGGTCCCTCTCCTTTGGCCAGTGAAACCATTACATTCACTTTCTTTGCTACATCCAATTTCTAGTCTTAATCATATCTGATGCTGGGATATTGGTCACTGCTAAATCTCAAATGCTGAAAAAATACTGCAATTTGACATCAGTGAGTCAGATCAATACATACTCTGAGACTGATTTTGCTTCACAGTTGGGATGAGCCATCTCTCAAGCTGCAGGCTCGGCTGCGATTAACTGAACTCTGTATCTGGGATGGGCCACGAACTGAGCTGTCCATGCAGAAAGACCAGGCTGCCCATGCCTTCCCTGTCCCTCTACTCACCACTGCACGGCAGCCCCAGTGGGCCTACTGCACATGTCTAGGAGAAATCACTCTAAAAAACCACAGGCACAGGCTTTAGGCAACAAAAGATGTCTCACTGCATCTCTTCCCGAGTCAGAACTTGAGTACTGGGTCTTTGCAGCTCAGAGCATTCCTCCCTTCCTTCTCCTGCCCACAAAGCCCTGCCTCTCTCCTGAGCACACGACACTCCATGCTGCAAGAATTCAAGGCAGATGCCGATACCTTATGGGTGCTTTTTGACTCAAAGCAGTTTTTTGGCTGAGGGGGCAAGCTGTGACGGGGCCGGGGTTGGGGGCCTTAGCTGCACTCCATCCACTCATATTCTTTACCTCTTTGATGCATTTTCCTTCGGTAACCAGAGCCCCCAAGAATGAGGATTCTGATTCAGCCTTCTACAGACTGGGGAAGGAGATGGAAGAATTCCACTCAGTGGTTGGATCGGACATTTTTGGAAAACACCAGCACGGCACAGAAACGGACAGTACGACCTGCCCTGCACGGGCAGCTATCGACACAGTCTACAGCAAGCTTTATGGCGATCACATGTAAACATCATCGAGAGCAAACACTAGGACAGCGCTACAATGAGATGGTTGCCAATGGCAGCTGCTCCCTCTGGGTTATTCCTCAATTTGGTGGGAAAGAGACCAAGGTTCACTCGTTTTCCTGAACAGACCTTGGAGTTGCCTTAGTAAATAATACACAGCACCGAATGAGTCCTTCGGGATAGAGGTTGTCTGCAGGGTTGGTAAATTTTAGAACATATAGCATTTTATGTATGGGATGGCAATAGAGACTACTCGATGCCCTCGGCAGGCAGCGTCCCCCAGCCCTGGCTTTAGGCATGTCATGTCCCAATGCCACGCTCAGGTTTCTGCTCAAGGGCCAATGTCTAAGCTAACTTCAAGTGTCCTAGATTAATCTGACATGAAAGGACAGCTTCAGCTGACCCCAAAGCAGGGAGTGACAGACTTGTCCTTTGCTAAAACTCCCCATTTCTTTACTCTAAAGTACTACCATCCCAAGGCCGACCCTTGACCAAGTGCAATCAAGGAAGAAGCAAATAGAAGGCGGGGCTTAGAGATCATCCATGGTCCAACTCCTTTTAGCACACTAAGGGGCCAGGGAGCGGAAGGGACTTACCGAAGTTACAAAGGAAGTTCTTGGTGGAGTCTGGACTCCCCCAGCTCTCCAGACTTGGAATCTAGTGTTCTTTCCTATCTCACTTCTCTCTCCTTGATGCAAATCGGGACTTACTTAGTGGAGGCAGCAGAAAGATCTAAATTCTATCCCACTCCATAATCATTTATTGTGTGCCTACTATGTGCTAGGCAATGAATAGCTATAAAGGAATTCAGAATGATCAGGTCTGTGCTGTGGGAAGTCCCTCTTTGGGTCCATCCTCCTAAGCCCTGCCTTCCTCAAATATGTTCCTATCTGTTACTCATCTACTGCCTCCTGCACCCTCTGCAAGGGGATGTGTATGTCAAAATAGTATTGGGAGTTTTACGCCACAGAATAGCATTAGGGGAGTTTTCTTTCATGGAACTGAACATCATAGCCAGGGATACGCCACCACGAAACTCAGCCAACATATGGTTCTGCGTGATTGTTGGAAACCTTCCAAAGATTAGCAAAATGTCAAATAGATTAAACTCTGATCAATTAGTAATGACTTACCAGAGCACTGATTTCAGGATTTTTTTTTTTGAGACGGAGTTTCGCTCTTGTTACCCAGGCTGGAGTGCAATGGTGAGATCTCGGCTCACCGCAACCTCTGCCTCTTGGGTTCAAGCAATTCTCCTGCCTCAGCCTCCTGAGTAGCTGGGACTATAGGCACGCACCACCATGCCCAGCTAATTTTTGTATTTTTAGTAGAGACGGGGTTTCACCATGTTGACCAGGATGGTCTTGATCTCTTGACTTTGTGATCCACCCACCTTGGCCTCCCAAAGTGCTGGGATTATAGGCGTGAGCCACTGCGCCCGGCCGATTTCAGGATTCTTATAGCACATCCATGCTCAAGGAACCCAAGTGCTGTGATTGATTAGTTATGTCTGTATTGGTCAACGAGCTGGGAGTAGTGGTACATATACTATGTATTTGCCATCTTGGGCCAGACACTGCCTCAGCAGAAGCTAACAATGTTGAAACTTGTCTAATCCTCCCCTTCAGTTCATTTCACACAAAAGGAAATTGGGGTCCAGAGGGGTCAACTGCTGTGACACACTGCAGTTCAATATCCCTATCCTCCCTGAAGCCTGCCTCCTCCGGCCTTATCCATGAGCTGGTAGTATGCTCACCACCCAGTGGAAGACCATGGGCTCATTTTACCTACTGAGGTATTTGATAATCTTTAAAAACGTCAATTCTCAACGAACTAGGCTTGGCATAAGCAACAAACTACATTAGACTATTTAGTTTAATGAGCCACTTTCAAAAAAAAAATTTTTTTTTTTAAAGCAAAAGGACCTTTTAAAAAAAAAAATACAAAAATTTCCCAAGGAACCCTGATGTATGAAAGAAATCAGAAACAGTTCACTCATACCCTGCCTGGCCATGGTGCCCTCATGAATGACCCCCAAGGTACCCACAGAACATTAAGCTAGAAATGGCTTTGCCATCACTTAAGAACACCAAATTTAAAGTGAAGCCAAATAGGAGTGTTTTTTTCAGTTGCAGGGGAGCTGGGAGATCGTCCTCTCTACTCCCAACCTTCACACCTTCCTCCTGACTCCCCTGCCCCAGCCACCAAAACAACTTTACAGACAAGGACAAAGGACTACCTGAGGGGGTAGGATGGCCTGATGGCTGGCCCAAAAAGGATGACTGCTCCCAGACCACCTGTCTGCACCACTGCCAGGGGTGTCACCAAGTTCTGACAGTGTGTCCGCAGGCGGAGGCAAACCGCAGACCACTCATGATCACAGCTGATAGTATGCCCAAGACACATGCCAGGGCTTGAATTCACCTGACGCCGGTGGGTCAACTGCTAATGTAACCCCTAAAATGAGCCCCTAGGCTTCTAGTCTGATGTCCAATTTAGCCAAAGTCACCTCTACCCGTCCCTGAAACTGCATCTTTACCCCGGCTGCGATGGAAGCATGGGACCAAGACTCAGAAGGCCTGGTCCGGGTCACCCATCTGCCTTCCCGCTGGCAATGGGACCTCCCACAGTCATTTCGCTTCTCGGGGTGCTGCCAGCCTCCCCTGGAAAACAGGAATGATGCGGCTTGCCCCGCCTTCCTTACAAGGTAGTCAAGGGTCTGAGTACGAATGGATGGACACACGCTTGAAGCGTGAGCTGGGCACAAGATGGGGGCTCTTGTAATTTGAGCCAAACTTGCTCAGCAGGAGACAGGACAGGGCGTGGCAGATACAGCCTGGAAACGGCAGGCCACGCTTCCCTGCGGACCAGCCTAGCGGCCACCCAGTACCTCCAGGACAATCTGGTGAGGGGAGCAAGCAGCTCAGTGGCAAACACCTCACGACAGTGCATAGTTAAAAAATCAAGGAAGCAATACAATAATCCCAGGCACAGTACATCTGAGCCATAAATACATTATTTTAAGGATATACGTTTTTTTTTCTTCAATTAAAAATGAAGTTTATAATCCTGATTCTATTCACAAGTAACAATTTCATCATCACACACTACAGACAAGAAATGTTATGGTGAACACAGCTGCAAGTCTACCACAGCAAGTCAGTCGGGAAGGAAGGGGCGATGGGTGACTGACCCGGCACTTCCAGGCGCACCCAGGACAACCCGTTGGAAGCAAGGACACTAATGTGGCAGTGGAACGTCAACACCATGGAAACTCACAGACAGAAGCAGCTTTGCTCAATGTAAACATTGATTTGTTTTTAAAAGGACAGCAGTTTCAAGTCTCTCTCACGGGTGTTCTCTCACGCTCGCTCGCTCTCTCCTCATATACTTGATTTCTTTGAAAACGTAAACATATTGGAAGGGCCTCGTCTGAGGTATTGAGGTATTCCTCGAGGGTTAAGGCTGTTATCAATGCAGGCTCTGCTGGGCCTCTTTCAGTAAGCTGTCAAAATCCATGGCTTCGTACTTGTTTTTCCCTGACGCAGGAAGGGCCTCTTCTGAATTGGAATCTGGGCATGGGGGTGAGGAGACAGGGAAGAGCAGTGAGCAACTTACAAAGACCGGATGGTCAAGATATCTGCCACTACGAGTGGGCACCGTGGAGTGGCTGCAGCCCAAGGCCTTGGGGAGCTGGGATGAGCATTGGACTGTGGGCACTGCCCGCCATCCTGCCGGGACATCCTGGCCATGGTGTCAGTGCTTCAGGGCCTTGGCTGCCTTGTCTAGAGGCCTGGAGTCCCAAACTAGAGCACTCCGGAGGCTTTCTAGCTCCACACCCTATGACTCTACCTTCCCTGGCAGCTTCTTGCTCATTAGTAACCTGCAGCATCACATTAAGGGAGGGCTAACAACACTAGGCCTGGTCTGGGTCACCCCTCTGCCTTCTCACTGGCAATGGGACCTCCCACAATTATGTCGCCTCTCGGGGTGCTGCCGATAACCATTATTAACAATCTAATTGTTAACAGATTGGGAACCCGATTCCCATAAATGGACACGCAGCCAAGTGTAGTGCTGCCTGACCTGGCTCCTGGCCGGACCACTGACACTCAGTCCTGTACCATCAAGGCTGCGTTGGATTCTCTCCACTAAGTGCTTTTTTCCCCTCTCTGGAGACAGGGTCTTGCTCTGTCGCTCAGGTTGGAGTGCAATGGTGCCATAACGGCTCACTGCAGCCTTGACCTCTCTGGTTCAGGTGCAAACCACCATACCTGGCTAATTTTTGTATTTTTTTTTTGTAGAGATAAGGTTTCACTATGTGGCCCAAGCTGGTCTCAAAGTCCTGGGCTCAAGTGATCCTCCCACCTCAGCCTCCCGAGGTGCTGGGATTACAGGCGTGAGCCACTGCACCTGGCCAAGTAATTCTTTTGTACATTGTACTTCTTTGTCCTTCTTCATCATCTTGTCCCCAGGTGGCTGCTGCCTTGTCTGGGGTCACCATGGAATGCCCCTGAAGGGGACAGGACAGCAGCTGACCCTGTGAAGTCAAGGTGACCGTAGCCACGGTTCTGCCAGCTGGCTGTGCACACGACTGAACCTTCCCAGAGGCCACGGGAGGCTTGATTCTCTTTGGTAGCAGTCACAGGATAGGACAAGGTGGACCAGAGGCCAGAAGAAAAACAAGATGGTAGCCTTCGGGCAAAGGAAGGGGCTGCAAAGTTATACCAAGCAGCACACTGGGGTGTGGGGATGGGAGCTATGACCACAAGGGGCTTTAGCTCTGGGTTTTGTTTGAGGAAGGCACTGCCTCTCCAGCTTGGGAGTCTTCCTAGACTGTGGCTGGGTCTCGGGGGCTTACCGTAGTCAGTGTATCTGGGCCAGCAGAAGTGCCGGAGCCCTCCGTAGCTCAGCTGGAAGGAGGGCTCATTCCGCTTCCTCAGGGCAGCACCGTTCCTCAGAGAGAGGGCTGCGTGCTCAGAACACCGGTAGGTGATGAAGCCATACTTCTTGCCTCTGCAGGGACAGAACAAGGGGAGGATGTTACTGGGCTGGCTGGGTGGACCCTGCGAGACCACCCATTACTAGATGAGGAACTGACTGCTGCAGCGATCTGACACATCACGTGGCCTCCCAAACAGAGATGATGCTGACCACTAGGCTGACCTCTGCCACGTGGGAAAAATGAAAGCAGCTAAGATGTTAAATGTTTGCCAGGTGTTGGCCACCACACCTGGCCTCGCACCCTCTTCAGATGAGCCTGGGAGATGGGTACTGTTGTTATCTCCACCTTGCAGATGAGGAAGGAGGTTCTGTGGAGTTCCGTCATTTACCCAAAGGCAAGTGTCAGAGCAGGGATTCAGACCCAGGCCTCTGACATGAAAGCTGATTCTCTTAATACCCCTTATGTTTCTCCTATCATTCCCATTTCCCTGGATCTGCCATGGAAATGGCAAATCCCCCGCCTATACTACTGTGCCACTCTCTGCCTCCTTCAAAGCCAGCCTTGGTCACCAATTCCTTGGCCGCCATCTTGGCCCTCCCCTCCCCTAACAGGGCTGGTATTCTGCACACCCCCTGCCCTTCGTGGTAGGCATCTTTGACGCCTGTTCAGCCTGCACTTGCCTTCCCCTGACAACAGCATGTGTGGTCAGCCAGGGTCAGGGTGTCAGGGCAAGGCACATGACAATGGCTCTTCCTGGACACCATGGTTTGTTCAAGGATAAGCCTGTTACACAGGGCTGAACCCCAAAGAATCCATTTCGGGTTCTGTAGTCATGTAGTGACTTCTGCTTCCCCAGGAATCTCTAAGCTGCTGGTAGCTTAAAGCTACAGGCAACCACTCTGCAACCAGGAGAAAAGTCTGCCTGAGAAGGACCGAAAGTCACTTCTATTCCAACTTTTCGCTTCCATGAACAACAGAAAGAATTCCGACTGACACTCATCTGCTATGGAAACTCCTCAAAGCAGAGACAAAGTGGCATTCACCAACTGCTTAGGTCAGGTTTACAAACAGTGGGTCTATAATAAACATGTATATGAATCGTGTTTCCCGACACCTCTCTGAACCAAGGGCCAAGTTTGAACCGTTCTTCCTCTTTTTTTATTTTTGAGAACGAGTTCTGGTCTGTCACCCAGGCTAGAATGCAGTGGTTGCAATCCCAGCTCCCTGTAGCCTCTGCCTCCCAGGTTCAAGCAGTTCTCATGCCTCAGCCTCCTGAGTAGCTGAGATTACAGGCATATGTCACCACGTCCAGGTAACTTTTTGTATTTTTAGTAGACATGGGGGTTTCACCATGTTGGCCAGGCTGGTCTCAAACTCCTGGCCTCAAGTGATCTGCCTGCCTTGGCCTCCCAAAGTGCTGGGATTACAGGTGTGAGCCACTACACTTGGCACCTTCTTCCTCTTTAAATGTCTAATATTAGTACGTCCAAGACTCTTTGTAAAGATCTTGTGTGTTTTTAAAATCTTAACAGATTGATCTTTCTCTTCAGAGATTAATTTGCCTGCTTTATTTTTGCATGCTACCTTCATTTGATCTCCAAAAAACTGCACAGAACTTGAAATGGTTCTATTTGCATAATGGTTCTTTTTTAAAAAAATTTGGTAAAAACGCTTAACAGGACATTTACCATCTTTACCATTTTTAAGCATACGGTTTGGTAGTATTAAGCATACTCACATTGCTGCACAATAAAGCTCCAGAAATTTTACACCTTGCTAAACTGAAACTCTATGCCCATGAAATGACACCTCCCTTAGTCCCCGTCTCTGCAGGCCCCTGGCAACCACCACTCTTTCTGTTTCTATGAATTTGACTACTTTAGACACAGTGTGTAAGTGAAATCATACAGTGTTTTGTCTTTTTGTGCCTGGCTTGTTTCACTATGCACAATGTTATCAGGTTCATCCATGTGGTAGCATGAGTCAGAACTGCCTTCCTTTTTAAGGTTTCATAATATTCCACGGTATGTATATAAACCGTATTTTGTTTACCTATTCATCTGTTGGTGGACATTTGCGTTGTTTACACCTCTTGGCTATTGTAAATAACATCGCTATGCACTTGGGTGAACAAATATCTCTTAGAGATCCTGTTTTCAATTCTTTTGGATATATACCCATAAGTGGAATCGCTGGATCAGATAGATGGTGGTTTTAGGTTTAATTTTTTGAGGAACTGCCATATTGGTTTTTTTTTTTTTTTGAGACGGAGTTTCGCTCTTATTACCCAGGCTGGAGTGCAATGGCACGATCTCGGCTCACCGCAACCTCCACCTCCTGGGTTCAGGCAATTCTCCTGCCTCAGCCTCCTGAGTAGCTGGGATTACAGGCATGCGCCACCATGCCCAGCTAATTTTTTGTATTTTTAGTAGAGATGGGGTTTCACCATGTTGACCAGGATGGTCTCGATCTCCTGACCTCGTGATCCACCCACCTTGGCCTCCCAAAGTGCTGGGATTACAGGTGTGAGCCACCACGCCCGGCCTGGAACTGCCATATTGTTTTCCATATGAGCTGCATCATTTAAAATTCCCACCAGCACTATGCAAGAGTTCCAGTTTCTCCACATGCTTGCCAGTGTTTATTTTCTGGATTTTTGATAGTAGCCAGCCTAATGGGCAAGAAATATATATATTATATTATATATATGTTATATATATATTATATATACATTATATAACATATATATTTTAACTCTCTGTATAATAACTCTTACACCAGAACCTATTTCCTCCTGAAGCTTTCTATTATTATTATAGTAGAATGTTAAAATCCCTAATAACTTAGTTTGCAGATATCACAGGATATAATTTAGAAATATTTCAAAACTGACAAAGTTTTGACATCTAAATTGTGCATTCATATACAACCTGTTCTTTTTGCAGATCCCCTGACAGGTAAACACTGCTTCTCCAAGTGAGCAATGAAAAACCAGGCTGCCTAGTAGAACAGAAGGCCTGGGACTTTTTTTTGAGTAGGAGTCTCGCTCTATCACCCAGGCTGGAATGCAGTGGTGTGATCTCAGCTCACTGCAACCTCCACCTCCCAGATTCAAGCAATTCTCTCGCCTCAGCCTCCCTAGTAGCTGGGAATACAGGAGTGCACCACCACATCCAGCTAATTTTCTTTGGTAGAGACAGGGTTTCACCATGTTGGCCAGGCTGGTCTCGGACTCCTGACCTCAAGTGATCTGCCTGTCTTGGCCTCCCAAAATGCTGGGGTTACAGGTGTGAGCCACTGTACCCAACCAAGGCCTGGGACTTACTGCAGAGGAAGGGAGGGATGTGAGCAGCACAGGGCTTGAGGTAGAGTGGGGTCCTAGTGCAAGTCTTCAAGCTGCCAGAGGCTGCTGCCCTGTGCTATCTCCAGGGCAAAGGCCCTGAAGCAGACACATGGGCTCCAGTTCTCGCTCTGCCACCAACTAGCTACCCAGTGAACTTGTCTAAACTTCTGCAGAAAGGAGAGCAACTGAAAGACTATGAGTGCTTATGTCCCAGGCACGCTGGCAAGTTCAGATAAAAGAATGAACGGAAACTGCCTGGCACTTAGTAAACCATCAGCACGAGTTTGCTGCTATTACTGACCGCACTAACGTTTTTGGTCCTTGTCCTGGGCCTGGCTTTCCACATCGAAGCTATGGATTTCATCACATTTGTTCCACAAATCTTGGGAATCTTCTTGTACCCAGCTCTGGATCAGGACTGGTGCCCCGCTCTGCTCCCTTCATCTGCCATGGCTTGGCTCAACTCACCTCTTACTTCTCTTCAGCACCTCGCACTCCACAATCTCACCAAACACTTCAAAGCGCCTCTTCAGCTCTCGGGAGCTCATGTCACTGGAGAGGTTTCGAATGTACACCACACGGCCTTCACCCTGCCCGAGAAGGAGGACAGAGAGAGATCCACTTATTGCCTGGCTTCCTGGGGTCCCCATGGGGGTGGGCTCCCATGGAGTCCTTGTCCTAGTCCATGATGCCTGGCTGAGTGAGCAATACCAGCTGGAGTCAGAGAGAGGACAAGGCCAATCTCTACCCCAGAGGACCTGCCCTTATTGGGGGAGTGTGTTGGAAGGGAAGAGGCCCCCAAGGAAGCCACTGCCTACATGAAGGTCATAAGCAGAGACTGGGGCTGGGAAGGGGGAGTGATTATCACCACTGAAACACCTGCATACTCAGTGGCTTCTGGACTTACCTTTCAAGTCTGAGCAGGGGAGGTGCTGGGGTGAGGCAAGCACAGGAGGCTTGTTCGTGAGTGTCAGAGTGGGCTGGAAGGAAGGGTCATGAGGCGAGGGCACCAGGGCTATTGGAGCCACAATTATCTCTGGTTTTGCCTGAGCAAAGTGGCTGAAGTCACAGTATAGACACTGAGACCAAGGCATCACCTTCAGGAGAGCTCCGTGCTATGCCAGTGGGTGCCTAGAACAGCCCAGCAGAGGGAGGGGGTGGGAGACTTTTGGAACTCTCCTTTCCCTCCTCTCAGATCTGTGATTTGATCTGGTTGAAGCTGCTGCTATTGGAACATTCACTTTGACCTGCTAGAGCAGGCGTCCCCAAACTACGGCCCGCGGGCCGCATGCGGCCCCCTGAGGCCATTTATCCGGCCCCCTCCCTGCACTTCAGGAAGGGGCACCTCTTTCATTCGTGGTCAGTGAGAGGAGCACAGTCTGTGGCGGCCCTCCAACGGTCTGAGGGACAGTGAACTGGCCCCCTGTGTAAAAAGTCTGGGGACGCCTGATCTAGAGAAACCACAGCCTTGTTCCTGGAAACCTGTGCTTCCATAGGAAAAAATGCACCATTTCTTGTCTTAGACAGGCTTGCTTTGGAAACAGGTTACAGCCAGTGATTCTCCAGCCATCCCGCCCACGTACTACACATGGCAAGGAAGAAAACCCAGGTGGCGGGTCCACAAGCAGGACTCCGTCGTCAACAGTCAGGGAACTGTACGTCCCACAACATACGATGTCCAAACTCAGCTCAACAGAGAAATCCCCTCCTCCCACCCTCCTTGCAGCTTCTTGAATTCATAAAGCTCTTTCCTGCCACTGCTCCAAACACTTGTCCCCCTGAGTCTTTGCTTGGTTGCTCCTTGTCATCAATCAGGGCCCAGCTCCCTGAAGGTGCCCTTCCCTGGCCACCCCCCACAAACATATCCTCCTCAACAGTCCTGCTTACTTCAGACGGTTACTAACTGCACATTACTGATTTCACAGTGCTTATCCCAGTCTGTAATTACATTGTTTATTCTTTTGTTTAACGAGCCTATTATCTCTCTCTTCCTTCTGCTCAGCCAGGAGGGAGCCTCAAGGTCTTTTGTTCATTGCTGTCCTCCGATGCCCAGAACCGCGCTAGGCCTGTAATTGCTGAATGACCAGACACAGACTCCAAGAAGATTCTCCGTGCACAGCCCACGGTTTTAAGTACCCGCGTGCAGACAGCTGTGCACCTCTAGGGCGTGCACACCTCCTGTGTACCCCTCCTCCCTGAAGCACCACATCACGTGGGAGAGATCCAATGGGAGTCTGTTGTCTTTTTGTGTTTCTATCCTATTTTCCTCCTTCCCTTCTAGTGACATGGCATAGCTGGCTTGCTCAGCTCCCCACTCCAGACACCTAATGTGTTTTCTCTGTGGGGAGCTTTGCGGTAGGGTCAGCAGGCAAACCCAGCAGCCCAGGGCTTGTGGACTAACTCTGGGAGGGGAGTGGGGAGGAAGGGACAGGCTCTCTTGGTCCCTCGGCCCTGATCAAGTTGGTGGGACCCCTGGGAAACACAGGCCCAACTCCCTTATGTGCAGATGAGGAAAGTGAGGCTCGGGGAAGCTGGGGACCTGCCCACGGTCACACAGAAGGTGGGGGCAGGGCTGGCTTGTGACCTGGCCAGCCTGGCTCTGCTCCCCACTACCACAGTCTGCCTACCGGGCTCTCTCTAGGCCCTGACACTGAGCCCTCAATCACCATCAACAGCACACGCACGGCCAGCCTCTTGGCTGAACTTTGCATGGTGCCACCTTTGATGCCCTCTGGCGACGCTTGTGCTCTTCAAATGAGAGAAATATTGTCGTCTGCTGCATAGTCCCTTCTTCCCCAGGCAGAGGCCGAAGACTGAGGGGCTCACCAGCTAGCCTCAAAAGGCTTTGGCCCATGAGGCCCCTGCACTTCCTGCTAGTCCCCATTCATTCCGGGTTCTGGGCCCCCAGATCACTTACAATGGCCTTTTCCCGCCGCTTCCTGGCGTGCCGGGTGCTTGGCGTTCTGTCCGAACACGGCCCTCTGCTCTCACATCTGTCAGTGAACAAGCAAAGCAGAAGCACTCACTCTCAGGAGAGACGATGGGGGCAGGGGCGGATCTGCTCCAGAAGGCAAGGGATGCTTCCTTAGGACTCATTCACGGGGCGCACGAGCTGCAACTGCCTCCTGCAGAAACCCAGCCTCCCCGTCCTCAACAATGGCCCAGGGCTATGTGAACGCAGGCCTACTGCCAGCTTCTGGCCTGGATCGCTGGGAACCACTGTGTTGCTCATTATAACCCCACCCTCTGAGCCTGGCCTCTCTGTACCATTAGGGGTAGAAAAATCCTTTTGTTGGTTGGGTGCGGTGGCTCACACCTGTAATCCCAGCACTTTGGGAGGCGAAGGCGGCCGGATCACGAGGTCAGAAGTTCGAGACCAGCCTGACCAACAGAATGAAACCCCATCTCTGCTAGGGATACAGAATTAGCAGGGCGTGGTGGCACACGCTTGTAATTCCAGCTACTTGGAAGGCTGAGGCAGGAGAACTGCTAGAACCTGGGAGGTGAAGGTTGCAGTGAGCTGAGATTGCACCACTGTACTCTAGCCCTCTAGCCTGGGTGAAAGCGTGAGACTCCGTCTCAAAAAAACAAAAACAAAAACAAAACAACAACAACAACAACAACAAAAACTTTTGCTGTATCATCTTATTTGTTCTGATTTTTTAAAAAACTCAATGAGGTTTTATGTTTCTCCCTTTTCCAGGTGAAAAATCTGAGACTCAGGTTTGAGATGGGATTTGCTTAAAGCCAGAAAGCAGAGAAGTTAGAAACAGGCCCTTCTGGTTCCAGAACCTCTGCTCTCTATGGGTTCCTGCCTCAGCCAAGCATCAGCCCCTGCCCATCGCAGCTCCACGCTTCCGGGCTGGCTATCAGGCTCATGAGTCCCATGGCCAAGCAGGCTCCCAGGTGCCGCCCGCCTGCAGCCTTTTTTGCCTGCCTGCACGCCGCCCTCACTCCTCCAGTCTGAGTCACTGAGAAATACAGCACAGACGACAAGAACACAGGCTTGTGACTCAGATGGCTTGAGTCTGAATCTTGGCCCCACCGCCTCCCTGTTGGGTGACCCTGAAGCAGTTACAGAAGCCCTCTCAGCTTCAGTTCTTCGTCTATGAATAGGGATAACCAATTGTGTCTATTCCTCGGTCATCTGTGAGGATTAAATTTAAAAATGCATGCCAATGCTTAGCCCAGGAACTGCTCTGTAAATATTTGCTCTATTTTTTTATGTAACCTCTTGGAGCTTCAGCTTCCTCCTCTATAAAATAGGGATAAGCAGCAGATACACCCTCCGGGTGCACCAGTGAAGCTCAACCAGGATCATGGAAAGGGAAATGACCTGCAACTTTAAAGGGTGACCTAATTAGAGTATGATCATCCCTTTTGCAACAGAATTGGTAGACTTTCCCCACCTGAAGAGCTGAGAGTGCCTGGAAGATATTACAGTGTTTAGGATTTGTGTCACTAACCCAGCTTAAAGTGCTTTCTGTTGCTGGGTGTTTGGCACAGGTCTGGAGAAGGCTGATTCGCAGCTCACCAGGTTTACCAGATACTGAGCTCAGCTAGGTAGCTGAGCAGGAGCCAGTTCCCAAGTAAGTTTCTGAGTGGGCAGGAAAAGCCAGCCCTGAACCTGGCCCAAAAGCAAGAAGAGAAATGGGGGTGGTTTCTAGAGAAGTTCTCAATTCTTCCCAGGCAATTCTATGAATGCAGGCCCAGCCCAAACACCTCTGAGCTGGGCAGGAGAGGAGGGCAGGGAAGCTCTCTGGCTTTGGGGGATGTGTTTCAACACAAAGCGAAGCTGGGAAACTTCCTAAATGGAGATTGAGTGCTTCAGCTCACGGCAAAGCAAGGCTGAAGCCGAACCTTTGACGCTAGACCACTGCAGGGCAGAAGCTACCGCTGGGGAAAGAAGACAGCCAGAAAGAGAGGCTCAGCAAGGTCGGCAGAACACAATGTGACTGAGGGATCCCGGCTTCCACAGTAAGTAAGGGCTTGTTGGAGAAATTGCTGCGGACCTCACTTTGAGCAACAAAAAATTGAGGGCTTCTTAACATTAGTTTGCGGGGAGCCCCCGTAAACCCCCTAAAATTGAATGCCCAGTTAGATGTGTATGCACATTTTAATGGGAAGATAAGCCTTTGCTTTAATCATGTTTTCAAACAGTTAAGAACCCTTGTTGTAGATGTGTAAATATAAAGCTGAATTCGTTAATTTTTATTTAACAAAAAAATATTTTTGCTAGTCCCTTTAGAAGGGAAGCAGAGGTATCTTGACAAGACCTGAATTCTACTCTCAGCGTACGATTCTCTAGCAATGTTATCATCATCACCTAGAAACTTGTTAGAAACGTCAATCCCTGCCCCCGCCCCACCCCAGACCTACAGATCAGATACCTGGGGGTGGGTCAGCCAGTGAAGGCCTGACGAATCCACAGCGGATTTGGCAGCTGGGTTCTAGCCCAAGAGCAGCATCTAGTGGCCACTCGGCTTCACCTCAGCACAGGGCTGGGGATGACACCGACACACCTCAGGCCTTCCCCAGGGATCATCAGGACCCACTGTGATCAGACAGAAGCAACCAGTACTCCCGGAATCTGCCAAACCTCCATTCTTTCTGCCCAGCTCCCCAGCTGACTTTCGGACTGGCTCCTTCTCCAGTCTCGTTCAGCGAGCGAGGATGATACGAGCAAGTGGGCTCCTGACTCATCATCCCTACACTGAAGTCACAGTCCTTCGAGGGGCAGCCAACGGCTGAAAGCCACAGCAAAACTCAGCAGGACCCGGAAACCTTATCAACGCTTTATATCCAGGTATTTTTCAGAGCACAGATTAGAATTATACTAATATTTCTTTTAGATGTAAATATCCCTAGAATTCAAACTGTTGGGGCATGTATATGTTTGCACAAAAACGTATCCATTTTATAAATGTAAAAGCAGAAAACACAGATGGATAAGGGACAAGTTCCTTTAGACATAAGCCCACAAATAGCCAGGAAGTGGGTTTTCTTTCTTTCTGGAGGCCAGGAGATTTGGTACATTCCCGATTTCACAGATCAGGCTTTGCCTGCCTCCAGGATTCACTCACAGCTGCCCCAGAAGACCACCTTCAAGGCCCTTGACCAGGATATGGGCCATGCAGGGAGATGCAGTCTCAGTTTCAGAGCAAGTTTCCTGGGGGTCTCCCTCCTGGGGTTCCTCCCTCCCCTGGTTCCAAGGAACTGGGGTCCTCCACTGCCCACTGCCTCTCCTGTGGCCCCTGTTCATACCTGACGTTCTTTCGAGTGGCTGGTGACCAGGAGTGGCAGGATGAGGAGCCAGAGCTTGAGCGGCTGCGGGAACAGAGCTGCCAGCCGGCCTTGCTTGGTGGGCTCTGGTAGGGGCAGTGGTCAGAGCAAGTCGGGCTGACTCCTGAGTCCTCTTGTTCATTGTCCTCCTCCTCCTCCCTATCTTCATCTTCCTCCTCTGGGAGGAAGCTGCTCTCACCACTGCTACTGCTGCTGTCTTCAAAGACAGTGTCATACTCAGGGCTCTTGCAGGAGGCGAGGTCTTCCTCCTCCAGGGCGGTCTCCAGCAACCCAAAGTGTTTGGTGAGGCTGGCACGGATCTCGTGGTCTCTGAGCAGCGTGCTGTCCTTGGATGGGGTGCCAGCATCACAGCTTCTGTCTTCCTCCCTGCCAGGGGCCTGTGCCTCAGCCTGAGGGGTACCCTGCTGCGGCCAGTCCTCAAGGTGAACCCCAGACGGCTCCCACGACCTCAGCACCTTCCTCTGCAGGATGCCCTCTGGTCGGAGCACCTGGCAGTAGTCATGGTCTCCAAAGGAACAGGAGAAGGAACGCTTCTGGCCAGCCTGCGAGGCTGGCTGGGCTGGGGCGTGCCGAAGGTGGGACAGGAGCTCACTCCGCTCCGGGTGCTTCTTTGGCAGCTTGTGGGCAGCCCCTGGGGTGGCCTTGAGTGAGAGGGCCTCAGGGGAGGGGAGGTTGAGAGCCATTTCTTTGCCCAGGCTGTGCTTGATGTCCGGCTTGAAGGGGTCCTCCTCTGTGGGCTTGTATGGTGGTGTAGTGGGTGGGGTGAGTCCTGCCCGAGCAAGAGGAGAAAGGTAAGATGAAGACGGATGGCTTCTCGGAGGGACACTAAAATCCTAAGTTTAGGGCCAAGCATGGTGGCTCACACCTACGATCCCAGCATTTTGGGAGGTCGAAGTGGGTGAATCACTTGAGGTCAGGAGCTCAGGATGAGCCTGGCCAACATGGCAAACTCCCATCTCTACTAAAATTCCAAAAAATTAGGGGTGTTTGGTGCATGCTTATAATCCCAGCTAGTTGGAAGGCTGAGACATGAGGATTGCTTGAACCCAGGAGGAGGAGGTTGCCCTGAGCCAAGATCGTGCCACTGCACTCCAGCCTGGGCAACAGAGCGAGATTATGTCTCAAAAAAAAAAAGACCCTAGTTTGGGATGGCAAAAAAATGGCCATGTGCCCTTACTCCCCCACCCCAGTGGATGGCAGGCATCACAAACTGATCATTACACTGCTGGCTGAGCCTGGAGGTGGCCTGGGAAGCCTTGGATTCTTTGGAGTTAGCATGTGATGAAATCCATTTGCCATTCCGTCTGTGACCTACTAGTGGCAGCTGGAGCCTCCAAGTCATCCAGGATATCTCTTCCTGATCTACATCCAACCATTCAATAAACCCTCCCGTCTAAGGCTCTCATCTGCCTCTGGCGTTTCCCATGACGGACAGGGGGCAGGCACCGCAGATACAACTGCCCACCTGGGCTGGGCGCAGCGGCTCACGCCTGTAATCCTGCTTCATCCCCAGTAAGTCTCCTTTACGGTACCTACTGCAATTTGTAACGATCTTCCTTTTCTGTTTGCCGTTTGACTGCCTGGAACATAAGCCCCGCAGAGGCAGACCTCTTGTGCATTGTTCATTACGAGGCACCTTGCCATGAATGACAAAAAAACTCAGAGATGCACGGGTGTTTTCCTGAAAGCACCTGCCGGTGGAAGGCCCCTGGCTCACCTGCTGTGCCACACAGCTCCACCGTCAAGGTCTGCTCAAAGCTCTTCTTGCCAAAAGGAGGGTCGCTGGTGGAGGCAGGGAGGACAGAAAGGAAAGCAGCAAGTCAGCGGCAGGTATCCACCTCCCTGCGCGCAAAAGGGTCACAGAGAGTCACAGAGAGTGCCGTGACGGGCCCTGGTTCCCCTGCCCATGGAAATGGAGCCTGAGGTGCATTTGCTGGGGGAACCCCCATCCCAGCTGTGAGAGGAGCTCTTTTAGGAGACACGGGCAAGGCTCTCTGAAGGGGAACAGAGGACAAGTGTCGTCAGCCTCCTTATATTACAGAGGGAGCGACTGAGGCCCAGGAGGAGGAAGGGACTTATTGAGAGCCACAGGGCCCTGTCAGAAAAGAATCCTTTTCAGGGTCCTCAAGAGGACAGGTTGTGAAATGGCCTGAGTCCTTTCCTCTGGCCCGTAAAAGTCAGTTTCTAAAAACCAACTCCCTTCTAAAGGAGCCCAGCTCCTGAGGGTCCCAGATGACAATCAGGGCAGGGGGTGTGGGGCCAGGGCCAGGCATGGGGGCTGATGAATCCCCACCCCCACCCCCAACACACACACACCCAACAAGACAAAATCTCATGGAATAATACACCAATAGTTTCTAAAAATCTACCTTTGTGACAAGGCCAGCATGAGGCACCTGGGAGAGTCTGAAAAGAAGACAAAGAGAAATAAGATTTCCCAACGTGGCATCAGCAGCAGATGCTTCCCCTCGGGAGGAGACCCCAGGCCTCCACTGGTGCCAAGCACAGCTGCCCTTTGGGCAGGTGACCAAACACCTGCACTTTCAGGGAAGGGCAGAACAACGCAAATCCACCTTCCATTCCAGGTCTCAGCTGGGGGATCTACTTGATTTTGCAGAAAGTACAAACGGGCGCAAGGGTGACCCCTTCTGGTACATGTAGCACAGTGAGGAAGAACTCTGACTCCCGGTCCACAGCTGTGGGCTCCGGACAGACCGCCTGCATAGGGCTTATCACTGAGTAGCTCTGTGCCTGAGTTTCTGCATCAAAACATGGAGACAATGACAGTACCTACCAGAGAGGCTTCTTGTGAGGACTCAATAGGGACAATCTGTGTTAATCTGAGACCAGTGCCAGCGCGGTAAGTATGCAATGGATAACTGTTACTGTTATCATTACTGCTATTAGCAGTGTTTAAGACTCTAGCTGCATTGTGGAGCTGGATTTATAGACTCATGCTTCTGTCACATTATCCCCAGTGAGTCTTCTTTATGGTACCTATTGCAATTTGTAATTATCTTCCTTTTCTGTTTACTTTGGACTGCCTGCTTAATTCATTAAGTGGCACCTGGCCCATGCATGATGGAAAACTCAGAGATGCATGGGTGTTCTTCTGAGGATCCGCTCCAACTAGCCCAAAGAAAAGTTGAAAGCCAGAGAGGGGAAGGGACTTGTCCAACCCCACAGAACACTTTGTTGGGGGACGAGGACTTGAACACAGGGCTCCTGGCTCCCAGTGCAGAAGGGGCATGCTGCACCCCATCCCTGCCCCCTCCTGGCAGACCACCAACTCTGACTACCTCTGGGAGGGAGCGGCGGGCAGCTGGGGTCCTCATCCGTGTCCCCACACCCACTCTCACAGGGGCTCTCCAGGGCAGGGATCTGGGGTCCCCGTAGGAGCTGCTGGTCTTGGCCACTGTCCTCATCCGTGGGGCTGCCCAGCTCCCGCTCTATGTCATAAGCCTTGGGAGCCAGGCGCAGCGAAGGCAGAGCACCTTGGGGCTCCGGGGGGGCCAGTGGCTCATCAGCAAATGTCAGCCAGGGGCCCAACTCAGGGTTCAGTCTCCGAGAACGCCGCACGGGGCACACGGAGCTCTCTGGCTTCCTCCCCAGCTTCGTCCATGGCAGACCTCGGCCTGGCCTTTTCCTGCCCCACTCCTCCTCCTCCTCCTCCTCTTTTTCTTCTTCCTCTTCCTCCTCCTCTTCTTCCTCATCTTCCTCCTCCTGCTGCAGCCTGCCAGGCCGGCGGACCTCCCCTTTCACCTCCAGCCGCAGTGGGCGCAGGCTTGGTCTGGGCCCAGTGCTCTTGGGTGAAGCTGCGATCTTCACCTCCTCCACTGAGGATGGGTGACCCGGGGAGGCCTGGCTGTCTTTGGGGGGCCTGGGCCTTGACCGAGGTGTGAGGGAGGCATAGACAGGCGTGGCCAGGCGGTAGGGTTTGCTGACATCACAGAGCACGTCTTGAGCCAGAAGTTCCCTCAAAATGGAGAACTCAGCCCAGGAGGCTTTGGAGGGGTGCCGGGGCCGGGATCTGACCTGCTGGGAGGGGTTGCTGCAGGGCTTGGGGGCTGGCTCAGGGGCCTGTGGGGGCAGCTTCCTTTGGGGGAGGCAGTAGGTGTGCATGTAGCGAATGAGTTGCACCATCGCCTGCATGTCTTCCTGGGAAAACTGGGCACCGAGGTCTACCCCGCCCGGTGCTAGGGAGTCCCGGGGAGAGGCTGGAGCTGGCTGGGGGCTCGGGCAGTCCTCACCCGGCTCCTCATCCTCCTTGGCAGGGAGCCGGGGACTCTGGAGGCGTGGCGGCTGCAGACCTCTATCCTGCAGGCAGGCCCGTGCCGAGGTGAGGTGCTTATGCAGTTCTGTGCAACTCCGGCTCTGAGCCTGCGTCAGCGGAGCCTTCTTGTCTTGGGTGCTGTCCGCCTAGAGAGGGAGAGAGGCCAGAATGAGGAAGGAGGCCCAAACACTCCTGCGTGCCTCATCCACATGGCCACTGGCCAGCCCATTGTGTCTCACCTGGATCACGGGAACAGCCAAGTCGCCTTCATTCCGTCCCTAGCCTCCCACACAGAGCTGGGTACCTGGCCACACTCAGTGGATGAGGAATGACCAGCTTCCTAACAGTTCTCTCAGGCATGGCATTTCACCCCTGTGGACCCTTCCAGATTCACTGACAAAGCCCCACTCTGACCATTCCACCCCATGGCCCCATACCCTTCAACCAAAAGCCAGGCAGTAGATTCACGGTAGCCTGGGGCTGCAGGAAGGACTCGCTGCAAGTGAGCACTGGGGAATTCTTCTGGGATGATGGGGTTTTTTGTTTTTGTTTTTGTTTTGAGACGGAATCTCACTTTGTCGCCTAGGCTGGAGTGCAATGGCGCGATGTTGGCTCACTGCAACATCCACTTCCCAGGTTCAAGTGATTCTCCTTGGGATTGCAGGCATGCGCCACTACACCTGGGTAATTGTCTGCATTTTTTAGGAGAGACAGGGTTTCACCATGTTGGCCAGGCCAGTCTGGAACTCCTGAGCTCAAGTGATCCACTTGCCTCAGCCTCCCAAAGTGCTGGGATTACAGGCACAAGCTACCATGCCTGGCCTGAATGATGGATATGTTCTAAACCTGGATGATGGTCAAAACTGCATGGCTGTTAAGTTTACTAAAAATCATAGAATTGTATTTTACAATAGGTGGCTTTTATGTATGTAAATTGCACCTCAATGAAGTTTAAAAAAACAAAAAGTCAGTAGCTCCTAGTGCCCACAGGATAAAGGAGAGGCTCCCGGGCTGGGTATATGAGGTCCTCTGCAGTCACACCAGCCAATCTCTCTCCGGTCTTATTCGTCACACTTGGGGCTTTCCTGCCAGTGGGACTCATCGTTTTGCTGGGACTTTCTAGCAATGGCTGTAGAATGTGTCTTACCTCTCTGTGGAGCTTCCTAGGCTCCCAGAGGGCAAAGGACTGGCTCACAGTGGGGCTTGGCTGCTGCCCCCTCAACAGAGTGAGGCACAAGAGGGTGGACCTTTGTTTCGGGAGGGTCAGCCAGGGCAAATAGGGAGGGAGCATAGGGACTCATCCCCCAGAGGAGCCCTGGCAAGGGAGAGGCCCCTACATTGAGCTGCTATCTGAAAGGAAGCTGATTCTGCCTCTGAGGATGTAGGATTGTATGCAACAGTCCCCAGGAGGAGGGTACAGGACCCAGGAGAGGAAGGGTTGTGTGTAGCCTTTGGGGAACAGGACCCCTCGGAAACCACCCATTACACCTCTCCTTGTAAGACTTGGAAGAGGAGGCATAAAGAGGAAAAGGGGTGTTCTTTGACCCTGGATGTCCATGACAGAGCTTTAAACTCTCCAATGGCTCCCTGAGGGGAAAAAAAATCCAAACTATTTACTGTGGCCTCTGCAGCCAGGCTGTCTTGTGTTTTGGTCTGTCACACCATTAGAACACAATCCTCCGGAGGCGGGCCACACTTTCCTCATTCTGGCTCTGACGTGCGTTAACACCTACCGGTGTCTGTAACACTGAAGTGTGAGAAAGTCCAGGGCTCCTTCTAGAACCCCAGACTGGGCTGGATCTCCAGAAGCAGTGCCCAGGACACCAGCTACAAGGGCTGTGGTATGGGTGGGAAGAGATAGTGGTAGTTGACTGAACTTGCTATCCTCCACCAGAGCTGGAGGCTGCGGCCCCAGCAGGCACCTGGGGCAGGTTTGGGGGCATGTGAAGAAATACCTTGACACAAGGCCGTTGACTTTTAGATCTGAGGCCTGCCTGGCGCCAGGCGGTCCCTTCCTTCTGGGTATCAGAGCTTGATGTTGGGTAGGATGTGGCCAGGAGGAGCTTCTGCAGCTGAGGGAAAAGCAGAGAGGACAGGAGCCGGGGCTGAGCCACAGCCAGAGGACATGGACTGCATGGCCAGCCCCTCAGGACTGACCTTGGGCATCACAGGGCCACAGGGAGAACACAGGGTGGGCATTCCATGACCTGGGATGATGGTCCCAAGATACTAGGTGCAGACGGCAGATTGTCTAACAATCCCGAACACACATAAGCATCCCAATAACATACAAATCCTTTTCAGAGTTAATGACCTCAGAGAATAGCTATGACTTTGAAAATCTCAAGCAGGTCTTGGGTAATGTCTGTCCATTTTACTGGTGAAATATTATTATACAGTTTCATTGGGACGTTCTGCATGCACACGCACACACACACACACACACACACATACTCTGGAAGGTTGGGTACCAAAATGATTCTCTTGTGTGGATTCTAGCTGGCTTCCTTTTTGTTCTTTTTGTTTATTCATATTACCTCTAAAAATTGGTTTCTTAAATTAAACAAGGTAATACTTGTAAATGGTCAAAAAAAAAAAGACACATCACAAATACTAAAGGGCAGACAATTAAAAGCAAGTCTCTCTCTTGCTCAAAGTCTCTTTCTCCCTCCTAGAGGCAACTCCACTAACTGCTTTCCGGTGAATCCATCATGGGGTGGGCTTTGATTATACAAGAATATATATGTAGCTGTTACCTCCAACCCACCCTGTTTTGTTTAGTTTTGTTTTGAGATACAGTCTCTGTCACCCAGACTGGAGTTCAGTGGCACGATCTTGGCTCACTGCAACCTCCACCTCCCAGGTTCAAGCAATTTTCCTGCTTCAGCCTCCCGAGTGGCTGGGATTATAGGAGTGCACCACCACACTCGACTAATTTTTGTATTTTTAGTAGAGACGGGGTTTCGCCATGTTGTTCAGGCTGGTCTCAAACTCCGGACCTCAAGTGATCTGCCTGCCTCAGCCTCCCAAAGTGCTGGGATTGCAGGCGTGAGCCACCGCACCCGGCGCTCCCCTACTGTTTTTACACAAGTGGAAGTCTACACTTAAGCTTGTTTGACTTTTTCTTTTTCCAAGGAATTTTTTTAAATACAAATTGTAAAAGCTCTTCTGCTTCTGCACCCTGAGGGCAGGTACACAGTGTATCTGAGCTTAGAGAGCAGGAAGTTGAATACGTCTGGATTTTCCACTGGAGATCCTAGCCAAGCTTGAGAACAAACTGAGAAGTATCATGAGATTTTAGTACAGCACGTAGAGTTTCCTTGGGGAACGTGCCACCTGAAGTCACTCCAGCAAGGAATGTCAGAGGCCCAGGAGCCAGAGAAAAGGCCACTCCACACTCTTGAGGAGCCACAGGATCCTGGCCGCTCCACCTACACTCCAAACAAGTACTGACATGTTTCTGACTTTTTCAATAGGAAAGGATCCTAGGACTGGAGAAAAGAGACCTCATTCTAGCCCAGCACTGTGACTGCCTTGATTCCTCCATTGGTATAATGAGCGGGGGCAGGTAGACCACATGACTGGATTGAAACCTTTTTTTTCCTCTAAGATGACAGAAGTTGCTGACCTCAGAAAATCAAGAGACATGCAGAGGTCCACAGGTCCTTTTAAGTCCGTTGGTAGACTCTCTGGGATCCATGGCCCAACCTGGGGTCCAGATGACTTCTCAGGGCTTTTTTTTTTTTTTTTTTAATGGAGCCTTGCTCTGTCACACAGGCTAGTGTGCAGTGGCACGATCTCGGCTCACTGCAACTTCCACCTCCAGGGTTCAAGTGATTCTCCTGCCTCAGCCTCCCGAGTAGCTGGGATTACAGGTGCCCACCACTGTGCTCAGCTAATTTTAGTATTTTTAGTAGAGATGGGGTTTCATTATCTTGGACAGGCTGGTCTTGAACTCCTGACCTGGTGATCCACCCACTTCAGCCTCCCAAAGTGCTGGGATTACAGGCATGAGCCACTACATCCGGCCCTCAGGACCTTGTTTTGTTTTGAGATGGAGTTTCTCTCTTGTTTCCCAGGCTGGAGTGCAATGGTGCAATCTCGGCTCACTGCAACCTCTGCCTCCCGGGATCAAGTGATGCTCCTATGTCAGCCTCCCGTTTTTTTTTTAAGAGATGGGGTCTTGCTCTGTCACCCAGGCTTAAATACAGTGTCATGATCCTAGCTCACTGCAGCCTCACACTCCTGAGTTTAGGCAATCCTCCTACCGCAGCCTCCAGAGTAGCTGGAACTACAGACATGCCTCACCATACCGTGCTAATTTTAAAACAATTTTTGTAGAGATGGATCTTGCTATGTTTCCCAGGCTGGTCTCAAATTCCTGGCTTCAAGGGATCCTCCCACTCAGCCTCCCAAAGTGTTGGGAATACAGGTATGAGCCACTGTGCCCGGCCCCTCAGGGCCTTTCTAGGTCTCGTCGATATGCAGAGTCTGTCTCCTGGATGCCTTGCACAATGCCTGAAAAAGAGGCACTCAGTAAGAATGTGGGGAATGAAGGTAATCTAAGGCATGGGAGGGAAACAACCTTTGACCAGCAGGGGTCGCGCTTTGCCTCTTTAAGGTTGGGTCCCTCTCCAAAGGCCCTGTGCAGAAATAGCACTCCAATGCTTGTTACTACTAATGGCTGTACCAGAAGTATTACTTAGTCCACATTTACTGAGCAACTCTATGTGCCAGGCACTGTTCTAAGTGCTTTATGTGTATCATCTGCTGTATTCCTCTTAACAGCCTTTGACATAGGCACTATGATTAACCCCACTTTATAGATTAGGCAGCTGAGTCTTAGAGAGGTTCAGCACGTGTACCTAACAGACATACAAGTACTATATGGCAAGACTGGGATTCGACCCTAGGCGCTTTGATTCTAGTCTGAAAGGAAGCAGGACCCCCTCTCAGCAGGAGCTATAATGTGGGACTGGACATATTCTGTGCCTGGCATGGTGGGTGCTTCACGCTGCTTTGGGGAACTTGATGCAGTGGGAGGGAAGTGAATGTGTCCTGGACTAGGAGTGAATACCTGAGTTCTAGTCTCTGCTGGCACACTGACTTGCTGTGTGACCAGTGGAGATACCCTACCCACTCTGGGCCACAGTTTTCTCAAAGTTGGGCTTGAAGGTCACCAAGAGCCTTTTTAGCTCAAACTCCCCATGACCTTAGAGCCCTTCCAGCTCCAACAGGCTCTGATTTTCTTTTCTATTTTTTTTTTTAATTTTTCTGAGACAGAGTCTTGCTCTGTCGCCCGGCTAGAGTGCAGTGGTGCGATCTCGGCTCACTGCAACCTCCACCTCCCGGGTTCAAGCGATTCTCTTGCCTCAGCCTCCCGAGTATTACCGGCACCTGCCACCATGCCCGGCTAATTTTTTTTTTTTTTTTTTGTATCTTTAGTAGAGACAGCATTTCAACATATTGGCCAGGTTGGCTCGAACTCCTGACCTCGTGATCCACCCACCTCCACCTTGAAAAGTGCTGCGATTACAGGTGTGAGCCACCACACCCACCCTGGGTTTTGAGTTTCTAGCTGAGTCCTACCAGTTTCCAGGAGCCACAGCACCGAAAAGAGGAGCCCAAGACCAGCTGAGCAAAGCTGGACTTCTCACTCCAGGACAGCTCGGCTTTGGGTACTCTCAGCCTGGATTGAGAGCAACTGCTTCCAGTAACTTCTGAGTTGCAGACTCCCTTGAAAATCTGATAAAAGCTGAGATCTTCTCCCTAGAAAGCTGCTATTCCATGTGCACATTTCCACATTCCACACACACTTGAACAGCATTTAACTTCTGCTGGTGGAAGTGAAAACCAGTCCAACCTCTTTGGAGGGCAATCTGGAAGTTATCTGCTTAAACTGGAAAATCACAGATCCACAGATCCAGGAATTTCATTTCTGCGAATTTGTTCACTTCCATGTCATAAAGGCCTGTATAAGAACAGTTACTGTGACACTGCTTGTAACAAGGAAGGAGGTGAAACAACATAAATTCTTAACGGGGGAACCACTCCATCCCTACCAAGGAACATCACACTGCCAACAAAAAGAATGAAACAGAGCTCTACACGCTCATCTGGAAGAGCTTCTAAGACACACAGTTAACCATGAATGCAAGGTGCAGAGCCATGTCTAATTTAGACACCCTTTTGTAGGATAACCTTTTAAAAGGTAGAAGAGGAAAGTCACATATCAGTAACCACAGTTACCTCTGGGACAGGAAAAAGCAACAGAGAGAAGGCTAAGGAAGTTTTGCTTTTAACTGTCCACTTTTACTATCTGGATTTTTATCATGTGTGCAATCTTCAGGAAAATGTTTTGCATATAATTTCAAGGATTTAACACATAACTAGGTCAATCCCTAAAATACCAAAAAGCGTACAGAATGCAGGTGAAGCCTCTGTCGTTAGTTCCTCTATCTAGGTGGGAAAGGTTAAGCCCAGAGGGCCGCCCACCTTCAGCCCAGGCTCTCTGCTGTGATCCATACTGCCGGTGATGCCTGGGGTCCCCTGCAGGGCTGGAGCGGATTGCTCCACACCCCATGCCCTGACAACCAGACACCTAATCCCAGGCTGCAACCATCACTTCTGCTAGAAATAGGTTCTCACCAGTGAGAGCTCGTCCACCTCAGGGGTTGGGGCCATGGGCTTCTCCGGGGCAGGGCTAGGGGGCGCAGACGATGGGACAGGTGAAGCTGAGGTGCATGATAGAGTGTCTCCACCATCCAGGGCTGAGAAGGCAGCCAGACCCACGTCATCTTCAGGGATGTCATCCAGGGTCTTGGTGAGCTCTGCCAGGAGGGCCTCGTTCTCACTGTCAATCTGGAATGAGGAGGGTGGAAGGACCAGAAAAGCAGATGGGGAGATGGTCAGTCACCACCTTGGACTCAGTCTCCACGGTGGATACCAGTTCTGCCCAGCCGGCTAGGCCACCATCACCCTTCTGCCATACCCTCCCTCTGCCCTCCCCCAGCAGAGCTGCTCAGTATTCCTGGCATAGCAGATGCCCAATAAATGTATTATTGACTCTAAGAATCCCAGAATTTTATGAGCAGGCAGCAGGTGATCATGGAAAGAGCCCTGCCTGGGAGTTCCAGTCTTGGCTCTGCTGCTTATCAGTGTGTGACCTGGGCATAGGACTGTCCACCTGAGTGATGCCTGCCTCCCCCATCAAGGACAGAGGCTGGCCTCCCACACTGGTAGGAGCAACCCATTGCAGCCCCTCGGACCCTGGGGTCCAGGAAGTGTGAAGGCCGGAAGCTCCAGGGTTCAACCATGACAATAATAACCACAGCAGTGATGAGGCAGCTATCACTTCTCTGTGGATTCCCAGAGCTTACTCTTCTCATTCACTCATAGGGAGGTAGCAAGTATGGTGATTAGACACTCGGGCTCTGGAGCTGGGGCTGGACCACAGATGCCACACTTACCAACTGTGGGTCCTTAGGCACGTTAGTTTCTCATCTATCAAGTGGGATGACACACAGCACACATTTCCTAAGGTTACTGCTGAGGACTAGAGGAGTTAACACAGGTAAGATGCTTAGAAAATGGTGCCTGGCACCAAATAATCACTCGCTACTGTGATGACCGTGACACCACCACTACCACTGCTAGTACTGCTACTGCTACGTGATTCCTGCCATGACGATGACAATGATGGTGGTGGTGGCAGTAATTGCCCCCTGCACTCTTTGCTCCCTTCCTTCCCCTGCCCCGTGGCTATGCTGTGCCTGGCTTCATGCTGGACGCTGGTGATAAACAGCACATGGATTCTGACATGCCCCGCCCCCATGGAGCTTACCCTAGAGTGGAGGACGGGGGCGAAACTAACAAACAAACAAGATCATTTCGGAGCGTGAGAAAGGCTAGGAAGAAAATAAAAGGAAGCCATGACAGAGGAAAAGAATGTGGTGAGGACTTGCAGGCTATTGAGGGTGGGCCCAGATGCCTTCTCTGAGCAGCTGATACTTAAAGGTAGTCTTGAAAGATACCAGCCAGGTAAAACATTAGGAGGGGAGACCCAGGAAGAGGGAAACCCCAATCAAAGGCCAGGTGCACAGCGCTTGGCTGAAGAGAGGGGTAGAAAGGCTCTGACAGGCTCAGGGAGCTCTCACAGCAAACCCGCCCAGGGCCGCACGATTCTGATCTCCGTTTTGCAAGTTGAGGACACAGAAGCTGCTTCTGGAAGCTCAATTTGTCAGGGGTCACATAGCAAATAAAGTCCAGAGCCAGGACTTGGACAGCAAGAGTGCCCCATGCACAGATGAACCATAAAGAGGGTCGGTGTTCACACCCCCAGCCCACAGGCCCCCCACCCCCAGAGGCCTGGCGCGGAGAGCATGTGGCTTCTAGGTGGGGCACCGAGTGCCTCATTGAGTAAGGCCTGGTCCCCAGGCTGTTGTGGCAGAAGGCACGTTCTGTCACATGAGGCCTTCCTCCAGCACTCTTTCCCATCCCAGGTCAGGCTGTTTATCCTTTCTTCAGGAAGTTCATCTGAAATACACATCTCGTGACGGCCTTTTGGCTGCACTAAATCTGTTCCAGGCCTTACAGCCGGAGCAGCAGCTGAGTAGTCCGAAGGGGGCACACAGGGAGAGAACAAACACATTTGTAATTTTTAGAACAGAGCTAAGAATAAAAGAAAGGTCAAAAGAAGATTTTGGTTGGGCCTGACCCAGGCCCTGGGGACAGAGGCCAGAGGGTAGATCAGGGCCCAAGGACTCTGGCTTTAGAATGCAGGGGGGCTCATTGGCTGCCCCCACCCTCTACCCACAAGTCTACTTCAACCCTCAGTCCAGACTCCCAACCCTGTGTTCTCAGAACCAGCCTGATGGGGAGTTAAGATCCTGGAACTTGGGGCTCAACGACCATTCCTGGGGTTCTGACATCAAAACAGTGATCTTAGGCAACTCATTTCCCTCCTCTAGGCCTTGCTCCTTTTCCTGTGAAATGGGAAGACATGATCCCTGGCCAGCCTCCCTCCCTGGGCTCCCAGAAGGCCAAGTCTGGAAGCAGTAATGAGAGCACTCTGCAGAGTGCTCAGGTCCCTAAACTCAATGCCTGGGACATGGGAGGCACCACAGCACATTTACTGAATGCAAGAATTAATGAACCAAACAACGAACAATGGCGGGAGACTGAGTTCAGTGTCTCACAGGCCAGATTCTAGAGGGACGTGATTCAGGGATGACATCATCAGCACTGCATGAACTGAGAAATTCTCACTCTTTCCCAGGGAGAGTACCAAGGGCCCAGAGACATTGTGAATTATCACAAATATCAGCACTGGAAGGGCTCTCAGGAAATCACGTAGTGAAGAGAGATTTCAAACCCATGGCGCACATGCTACTGCTCCCCTGTACTGCTGACTGCTGGTTCCTTCCATGCCAGCATTTTTCCTAATGCAGGGCTTCAGGTAACAACAGCACAGCTGGTGTTCACAAGGAAACCTATCTGTCGTTATTTTTTGGGGAGGGGGGGTGGTGGCAGGGGAGGAATAAAGTAAGGCCCAGGAAAGAGACTTTTCAAGGTCACATAGTGAGTCAGGGGTAAGACTAAGGACTAGAACCCAGGACTTAAGGGAGCCAACACTGACTTACTGAGTGCCAGCCACGGTGCTGAAATGAATCCACAAATGGCAAGGACCTCAAGAAGTCCCCATCAAGTTGGGTAAAAGCAAGAAGTTTCCCCTTTTCCCCACCCCTCCCCATCTCACCCCTCTGAAATAGCCAGGTGGGGCTGGAGGCCCTGAGCCGGGCTGGGAGAAGCGACCATCCCTGTCCCCGCTGGCCACTGCTTCCTCCAGCCATCCATCCCAGGGAGCTGCGCCACCCCTCTCCTCTTCCCCAGGCCCATTAGCTCGGCTCTCCCTGCTCAGCATAGAAACAGAGTGCAAATTAATGGAGAGTTAATCAGCTGAGGAAGGGATATTAATAGACTTAGCCCCACCCCCAGTCTTCCTGAGCTGATCTCAAGCAGGAGGAAAAGGAGCCTTCAAGAAATCTGAGGGAAAAGGCTTCATTTTGAGGACCTAGAGTGGCCTGAAGAAATGTCACAGAACAGGATGTAGGCTACCAGGGCAGAAAGAACATTCAGAGATCTCGATTATCCAAGGGGGCTTAAATTGAGGTTCAAGAAACCCAGGAAATTGGCCTCCCCCCTTCCATTTTTCTGGGAGTAGGTCCAGACCCAGTGACTCTCCTCCTGCAGCCTCAACAGATTGACTTGTCCATGTTCCTCCCTCATTCTTCACATGGGGAAACTGAGGCCCAACCAAAGGGAGCTACTCACCCAAGGACACAAGGACACATGGCAAACTGTTGCAAAACAAGCAAACACCTGCCTTACTCTAGCAGTATTTACGAAGGGCCTGTTTTGTCCCAGCCCCAAGGACTCTGGGACACACAGAGAAATGGAAGGCAATGTCCCTGTCCCTGAGGAGGTGTCAACCCTTGCAAAGTAGCTTGTTCTCTACTCTCCCAGTTTGTTCCCCTAACAATGGTGCCAGAGCTTGGCACCGGCAGCAAGGTTCCGTGATTCCCATTGGTTCCATGAAGAAACTGTCCAAGTCGGTGCCAGAAGGAGGACTAGAATCTATGGCTCCTAGATCCCAGCTCAAGGTTTTGGGAATGGGTCCGTTCGATCAGTTCCTATGAATTAAGTCTTTACAATGTGCAAGGGCCCCAGAGATGAATAAAGCATTGTTTGTCCCCAAAGACCTTGCGGTCTGAAGGACACACATGAGTGCACGAGGTGGGAGCCCATGAGAGGGACTGAGTGACCAACTGCCTTAGGAGGAGGTGACAAGGAGCTGGGTGTTGAAGGATGTATTCAGTGGATGATTATTAAGCCCTGACAAAGTGCCAGGCACTGTGCAGAGACCTGGGAATACAAGAATGCACAATGCAGACACAGCCCACACTCAGGCTGCAGTCACACGCGCCGAGGGTGCGTCGGTGAGCAATGGATAGAGTTAGCCTAGTGTGCAGCCCACGAAGGGGAAAGAGGCTGGGAAGGAGAGCTTGGCCAGCTGTGAGAACTGTCTTCCTTGCAGGGCTGGGGCCGCACCAAGCTTCCTTGTGTCTCAGAGCATTAGCAGGACCTCGTCAGAGGCTTGCCAGTGGGTCTGGCCATTCTCTGAGTAGGTGGGGGACCTATACAGTCTGGGGTGGGGATGGTCTCCAGGGAGCATCCAGACCCCTTTTACTCACGAGCTCTCTTCAACCTAAAAGCATTTTCTGGAAGTTGGCCCCTAAGAGGAAAGGTGCAATATAGCAAAGGAATTGTCCCCATTGTTCAGGCAAGAAAATGGAGGTCCCTGGTTGGAGCCAGAACTACAGTTTGATCCTGCTAATTCCTCACAGGGCTGGTGAAGGGGTTCAGTGTAGTGGTGAGGGGTATAGGTTCCTAGATTACAGTCTTTGCCTGGATCCTTACTAGCTGTGTGACCCTGGATGAGTTACTCAACCTTCCTGAGCTTCCTTTCCCTTGTCTGTAAAAGTGTACTCTATTAGGAGTACACAACGTATAGCTTATCTACCTCAGAGAGGCCTTTCCCGACCACTAAGTCCACAGTCCCTTCTCTTGTTCCTTTTTGCCTTATCACAAGTGACTACTGTTTGTTCACATGTTTGCAGACTGTAAAGTCCTCTGATGAACACAGTGCCTGACACGTAGCGGGCTCGATAAACCTTTCTAGAAAGATGATCAAATCCCTTGGAAAGGACCTTGCGGCACACCATCTTGGTGTTCGGCACACACTATGTTACTACTGTTATTATTATTATATTGCCAGATACACACGGGGAGCTCTGGCTTCTGCCCCCAATCTTTATATGGGAGAAAATTCCAAGAAAAGAATCGTGAATCTGAATGTGTCCGTTACCCAGCTAAACACAGGCAATCTAATTTCATCCATTACCCTCTAGGGTGCACACTCCCACCCACACATGCAAATCCATGCAGAGCTCGCTTGCTTCTGAAGCAAACCCCACACATCACATTATTCCGTAAAAGGCCTTCTTACAGGAAATGCCAGCCATTACATGCCCCTGAGGCTGGGTGCTAGAGCGCACAGGGCTGGGACAGGCACATGCATAGTGGTTCTTGGCACTGCCTCTTACTAAAGAACCTCAGGCTCCAACTGAAAAAGGGAGATAATTGTATTTACAACTGAGAGTTGTTAAGAAATTTAAATGAATTAATACACACAAGCAGGGACAGCCCTCCCACAGAACAGTTGCTCAATAAATGCCGGTCATCTCATTACGGTTTCATCATGGTCATAAAGTCCTGGCTCTGGAGGCAAGAAGACTGGGTTTGAATCCAGTTCAGCTACTGACTAGGTTAATTGCCCTACGCACGTGACTTAACTTTCTAAGCCTCATTTTCCTTAAGTGTAAAATGGGAAAATACTGTAACCTGTCTTGCAGGGTGGGGAGGAGGATTTGATAAGATAATGTAGGGAACACAGGACTTGGACCCCTGTGGCACACAAAGGGGCTTGGTTCTGCCCGGCAGGCCTAGAGAGCGCATCTCACCCTCACTTTCCAGAGTCGATACAGCAAGGGCCACGTGAAGCATGTGAGCTGCGCCAAATCAGGGGCCGATCCAGCACAGGAAACCGGGGCCCAACAGCTTTGGTGGGTGAGGGGACTTCTCTGCATGAGCAAGCGCAGGAGAAGGCGGAGCAGGGCACAGCTGGGACTTTGAGGGCAGAGAGGCCTGGCAGCGTGGGCAGAGGGGAGACTGGAGAGGGCATACCTGGAAGAGCTCGGAGTCATCGGGGTTGTACTGGTTGGGTTCAGTCTCTGAGTTCTCTGGGCACCACTGCAGCTCCCCAAAGCAGGTGGCCGAGTCAAAGTCGCTGGCATCCAGCTGGGAGAGGTCGAGTTCCGGAAAGTCAGCATAGAGCTGCTCCTCCCCGGACCCTCCACCCTGAGGAGACAGGAAGGAAAGAGGGGGATCAGAGCTGAGACTGGCAGGACCCAGGCAGGGGCTCTCTCACTCAGGATGCAGCCAATCTGGACCTGTGGCCACGGCCCGATTTGGCCAAATGATCAAGAAACGGTCAGCTCCACGCCTCGCAATGGTCGAATCTTCCGGTAGCTAAGCTAGGCCCCAAAGTACAAACCCCACTGCTGCTCTCTCCTCTGCGCTCCTACACATCCCTCAAGGCCCTGCCCACATTCATCTCTGTCCTCTGACCAGAACTGTTTTGTTGAAAACTTTATTACAGCCTGTAAATAGAGGAGCTATTCCTTTACATATATGTCCCCATTTATAATTGGACTTCTTGAAGCTAACAATTCCTCTATATTAATAATGAAACAAAGAACAGCAATAATGACTGACACTATTGTGTGACTACTAGGTTCCAGAGAAGCTCTCAACCATGGTCCCAGGGATCGTACAGGAATATATGTAATGTCAAAAATTACATATATGAGGTAATGTATGATGGAACAGCACCAATCAGTAGACAATATGTAAATAAAGCCATAAAACACCGTATCATGAGTCAGTGATGGTGGCTCATGCCTGTAATCCCAACACTTTGGGAAGCTGAGGTGGGCAGATCATTTGAGGCCAGGAGTTCAAGACCAGCCTGGCCAACGTGGCAAAATCCTGTCATTTCTAAAAATACACAAATTAGCATGGCGCACACCTGTAATCCCAGTTATTTGGGAGACTGAGTCATGAGAATCACTTGAGCCCAGGAGATGGAGGTTGCAGTGAGTGGAGATCATGCCATTACACTCCAGCCTGGGTGACAGATGAAAACTATCTCAAAAAAAAAAAAAAAAAAAAAAAAAGAAAGAAAGAAAGAGACCCCAAAACACACCCATATCATGAACTACTATAGTGCCGTTGAAAAGAATGAGGAAGATCTATGTGTGCCCCAAGACACATTAAATAAAAAACAAAGTTGTAGAATATCAGCATGCAGAATACAACCCTACATGTGTAAAGAAAATAAAAGCCAAGCAACACATGTCTTTTTATAGGACAGCATGTATGCAGACACATAGGAAAAGATCTAGAACGTCATAAACCCACCTAACAGCAGTGGGTGGGGAAGAAGGGAGTCACAGGTGACTCTGATAACAGCATTGCCTGAATCAGTCGTTCTCAAAGTATAGTCCCCAGACGGGCAGCACCAGAATCACCAGGAAACCTGGTATGTTGGAAATAATATAAATTCTAAGGCCTAATCCCAGAGCTACTGAATCACAAGGCGATCAATTTCTCGCCCTGGTCTCTCAAGTTTAATAGTTACCAAGAGAAGAGCTGCCCTACAGATTCAGAAATAGCCTGAATTGGGGGGCTGACACAGAAACAGAACAGCTTGGTAACGTTCTGTGGGCCGTGGGGCCTGGCAGAACTGAGTTGAGATCCCCATTCACCAGCTGCGGACTTTGGCGAAATCCCTTCATCTGTAAAATGTGGACAACAGCAGTATCTGCTTTATATATTAAGATTAAAAGCGGCAATGTCGTTATGGCTTGGCCTAGTAACTGCTCAATAAATGTCAGCTAAGAATAATACAACAACAAATAATAATAAAACAGTGGTGTTTCATGGCAGGCAGACAGGAGCAGGAACTGTCTCGAAGAACCAAAAGAGGCATATGTGACACTTAAGAGAAACAGGTTTTCCCCAGACCTTTTCCTTAATTGTTCCCACTTACTAGGCCTCATAAATTATGAATAAATGTATATTATTAGCTCAACTTGACACAGGAAAAAGGCTTTTATCCAAATTTGGGTCAAATGTCTTAATTGGTGTTTTGCAAGAATCCTGCCTACACAGGCGGCACCGGGTCCAGGTCCTCTCAAGCGGTTGGTTCTCTGCTCTCAGGCAGGCAGCAAGGTTCCCAGCAAGTCTGTCTCCGGGAACACGGCCCCACCACCCTGCCCACCACCTGCCCATTCTTTCTCCAATCCACATGTATTCCACAGTCCTCAATATTGACAGCCCAGTCACGCTGAGCCAGGCGCTGTGATGGTGAGTGGGGAAGGATGACATTAAACAAATAATCACACCAACAAAACATGTGATTCTAAATCGTGACTCTCCAGAGAAGAGCAGAATGCTTCTGAAGCCTGATTGGGAATCTGAAGATGAGAGAAATACAGGGGCTTCCTCAATCTCTGGGTCCCCCAGGTACCCTCCTCCTGACAAGCCCAATTGTCATGCCCCCCAGCTACAAATCACCAGTACTCAGTGGCTGCCCCTGCTTTGGGAACTCAGGTGGATTCTCTCAGCTGCCTCTTGGAAATTTCTATCTCCTTCCTGCCCAAGCAGACCGTGGGGATGCAGCCATGGTCCTGTTCTACGTGGATAACTGGTTTGTTTCCTGTTTGGGGCCATTTCTTGTAAGTCCGCAATACTTGCGTACAAGTCTTGTTTGGACATATGTCTTTACGTCTTTTGGGTAAATACCTAGGAATGAAACTGTTGAGTCATATGGTAAGTGTGTATGTAAGTTTATACATGCACAAAATTGTTTTCCACAGTGAGAGAGCATGCACTTGGTACACTCCCATCAGCCGCAGGAGTTCAATTCTTCGGCGCCCTTTCCAATACTTGGTATTGTCTGTCACTTTATTTTAGCCATTCTCGTGGGCACGTTCAATGCTACTGTGAGCCAGGCACTGTGATATGTAAGACTCAGCTCCTTCCTCCATGAGTTGACATCTTAGTGGTGGAAGAAAACACATAAATATTTCATTCTAGACTGAGTTAGTGCTATGAAGGAGAAAACCAGCAAGGTGCACTGATGGAAGCTAACAGGAAGCAAAATGTATCTTTTAACTTTTTTTTTTTTTTTTTTTTTTTTCAGAGACAGGCTCCTGCTGCTCTGCTGCCCAAGCTAGAATACAACATGGCTTGATCATGACTCACTGCAGCCTCAACTTCCCAAGCTCAAGCAATCCTCCCACCTCAGCCTCCTGAGTAGCTGAGACTACAGGCATGCACCACCATACTCGGCTAATTTTTCTTTTTCAACTTTTTGTGGGGACAGGGGTCTCGCTACGTAGCCCAGGCTTGTCTCATCCCACCTCAGTCCCATAAAGTGCTGGGATTACAGGTGTCAGCCACTGTGCCCAGCCCAGAATCTAAATTAGATGGAAGGTCAGGAAAAACTTCTTGAAGGAGAAGCCAGGCAGTGGAAGAGGTGGGAAGAGCATTGCAGGCAGAGGAATCGTCAGAGGCAAAGACCCCAGTGGGGACTGAGCCCAAGGCACAGGCGCTGAGGTCAGCGAGGCTGCAGTTTGGTGAGCAGGGGTGGGGGATGGAGAAAATGGGAAAAGATGACATTAGAAAGGCTGGTGGAGGCTGGATCACGTGGGGATTGGAAAGGATTTGGGTTTTACTCCAAGTGTGATGGGGTAGGACCGGCACAGAAGCAGGGAGATGGTTTAACAGCTGTTGTAGCCATCCAGGAGGGGACAGGCAGTAGGCTGAGGAGGTACCTCTCAGACACCATCTAGGGGCTGTGGGACAGAAGGGAGGGCCAAAAGCAAGGACACAGGTTGCTAAGCAGCTGGGGCCTCCCAGGCCGGCAAAGCGCCAACAATAAGGTCTCGGTGAGTTCTATGTTCCGGATCTCCCTCTCTTCAGTAACTCAGAGCAGCCACCTCTGTAGAGCTTGCTTCTTAGAAACAGCTTTAGAACCAGAGTCCCAGAATCCCAGACTAGCCAGGAACCCACCGCTTTGAGAGGTTGTCCAGGTAAGTCATGGTGAACAATTTGGGAGGCAAAGGTCCCTTCAAAAACCAGACAAAAGCTATGGATATTTTTTCCCCCCAAGATGCAAGCATGCCCACGAAATGTACACTTAACTTTTAGAACTTCACAGAGCTACCTTGAGAACTCTCAACCTAGCTGGTCCATCTCCTTCACTTTGCAGATATGGAAACTGAGACCCAAGGAGGATAATGGATTTGCTCAGGGTCATCTGGTCAGTGTCCTTCCCTCGAAACCACACCATCTCATTTACAAAATGCCCGTAAAATGGCTGTGATGACTGCATTTATTGATTGCCCATAGCTGCTCAACATACTCAAAGTGTACCCGGCACACAAAAACAAAGAAACCTCAGCTTCACGGCCTTGTCAATTAGGCCTAAGACCACTCTCTAGCTAAAAACCATTAAGCACTGCATTAACAGTGATTTCTCTGGCTATCTCCATATTGAGAGAGGCTTTTGAAGGGGTGCCTCAAGTGGCCCAGTTCTTTCTGAAAGGTCTGAATTAAGGCCTTCTTGTCCTGCCTCGGGAGCCTTCCACAGGCCCTGCCAGTGGAGCTGACCGGCCGCAGCACAAATAGTCACTGCTATTATGGAGCCCTTTCCAGACGCCAAGGGCCACAGTAAGTGCCTTCTATGCATGCTCTCATCAGTCATAAATCAACCTAGCACGGTGGGTGCCACTGTCCCCATGTCAGGTCATTTAAATCGGGTTGCTAGGGCCGGGCGCGATGGCTCATGCCTGTAATCCCAGCACTTTGGGAGGCTGAGGCAGGCAGGTCACTTGAGGTCAGGAGTTTGCGACCAGCCTGGCCAGCAGGGTGAAACCCCATTTCTACTAAAAATACTAAAATTGGGTGTGATGGCGGGTGCCTGTAATCCCAGCTACTCGGGAGGCTGAGGTACAAGAATCGCTTGAACCCAGATGGCGAAGGTTGCAGTGAGCCGAGATCGCGCCACTGCACTCCAGTCTGGGTGGCAGAGCAAGACTCGGTCTCAAATAAACAAACAAATAGTACATAAATAAATAATACATTAGGTTGCTAGGCCTTCCGTAAAAAAAGACCACAGCCAGGTGGTGGCTTAAACCACAGAAGTCTGAGATTAAGGTGTGTGCAGGAATGGATCCTTCTGAGGATGTACTCCAGGCCTTTCTCCTTAGCTCGTAGATGACCATTTTCTCCTTGCTTTTTTCGTATTTTCTTCCTTCTATGCATGTCGGTCTCTGTGCCCAAATTCCCCCTTTTGATAAGGACACTAACCATACTGGATGAGGGCCCACCCTAATGACCTCATTTTAACTTGATTATCTCTGTGAAGCCCCTGACTCCAAGGAAGTCACATTCTGAGGCACTGGGGGTTTAGAACTTCAGCCTACCTTTTTTGGGAGGATACCATTCAACCCATAATACCCCGGGGTCCCAAAAAGGTGAAGCTGGGATTCAAACCCAAGTCTCTTCTCTCCCTTTGAAATCAGGACCCTCATCCATCATCCTGCTTCTGAAAGTGAGAAGGAACACTGAAGATCACTCATTCCCATTTGCAGATGGGGGAATGGAGCTTTGGGCAAGGGTTGGGAATGGCCCAAGTCATACGGCAACTTTGTGGCTGAGCAAGGACAGGCCTGGGACCAAACACACTGAACGGCAGGCTCGTGTGCACGGCCTCTCTGGCCCCTCACCGTGCCTGCTCACGCCCCTGCCCTGGGGCACCCTTCTCCAGCAACACCATACCTTTTATCTGAAAGGACTGTGGCTGCCCCAAGCCAGGGAGATAAATGACCCTGGCTGTGGATTAATGGGGTTTCATCTAGACTCACATAAGTGGCTTCATTGGAAGCGTATGTATCTTGCTGGAAATTGATTCCCTGCTTAAGAAAGAATGCATCTTCAGGAAAAACTGGTGGCTCTACTTTCCTGGCTATAATCAGCAAATGGCCTAGCTTAGTGCCTGGGCCAGAGCAGATTCTCAGAACTACTGAGTGGAAGGAAGCGCGAGTGGGTGGGGCAGAGGGGTGGCTGCAGTGACAGCTTGGGTTCTGGTTCCATCAGTACTCATTATACGTCCTTCATTGAGTCACCTCCCCACTCTGGTCCTCACTGTCCCCTCTGGAAAAGAGAACATAAAGCCAGATAAGCCCCCTGGACACCACAGCTCAAGCACTTGATATAATTCTGTACTTACCAAGTTTCTGAGATCCACATAGGCTTTGGGGAAACAGGCAGAACTCAGCATTTCATAAACAAAGAAAGGAATGGATGTGTGAATGACTTTCCAGAGGGGAGACAAAGTACAGAAAGAAGGACTGTCTTGAAATGGAAGGAAGTCTAGACAAGGCGGGCAAAAGGGCCCTGGCTTTGCTGTTAACACTGATCCTTTCAGATCGGGACAAACATTAATTTTTTTTTTTTTTTTTTTTTTGCCACCTTGGTTTTTGTGGACAAAATGGGGATAATAAAAACAACCCTGCTTCCCAGGGTTCTTACAAAATAAAGTACCGGAGACTGGGGACATGGCATGGATCAGACACTCATGAGTCGTGGTCACAGATTGCTATGGTCTGAATGTTTGTGATTCCCCCAAATTTAGGTTGAAATCCTAACCCCCACGGTGAGGCGGTAAGGAGGTGAGGCCTCTGGGAGGTGATGAAGTCACAAATGGGATGCATACCCTTCTAAAACAGACCCAAGTAAGCTCGGTTGCGCCTCGCACCCTGTGAGAATAAAAGAAGCTGCCATCTGTGAACCAGGAAATGGGTCCTCACCAGATATGAAATCTGCTGGTGCCTTGATCTTTGGCTTCCCAGCCTCCAGAACTGTGAGCAATAAAGTTCAGTTGTTTATAAGTCACCCAGTTTATGGCATGTTGTTACAGAAGCAGAAACAGACTGAGACACAGATATGGCACTTTCTAGTTCCCAAGTGACATTCACAGCTGTAGTCTCATCAGTACCCTCCCGAGATGCAGGGGATGGCCAGTGGTTAGCATTCCCATTTGACTGACGGGAACACCGGGGCTCTAGGAGGGTGAATGCTTCAGGAACTCATCCCCGACCCATATCCTCAGTTCTAAACCTGCTGGCTCACTCAATTCTTTCCCATCACCTTTGACCAGCCACCTAATCCCAGTGTCAACATGGCTCGTGATTTCTGTTGGGGGAATGATCTTGCCCTGCCAGCCAGACCATACTGGCTCTCTTCAGGCTGGCCTGGGATGGTGGGGAGTTTGGGCCCCACCCGGCTACACCTCCCTCCTGTGAATGCCATCTTGGATATCCTAAGTCCTGCCCAACTGCCAGCTTGGTGCCTCCTTCACTGACAAGAAGTTATATTTGATGACCTGAGGCAAGTTATTCTTTTTAAACTGCTGTCAGGAATGCAGACCTGTGGTGAGATCTGCTAGCGTAGCAAGCACTGGCCTCACCATTCCCTCTTTCCGTGGCGGATACCACTAACTGATCCCAGCCTGACATCCTGCTAAGACCCAAGCCTTCTCAACATGGAGCCTCAGCAGCTGTTACTAATTGATTAGAACGGGCCTAGTCCAGACTATGACCCTGTGCCTCTACTTACCTTCTAGGAAGGAAGTGTGGGAAACACCCATGAAGCCCCACAAAGCCATTTCACTTGATAAATGTTTTGTTCCTTCTCTCATCTGTTATTTGGCCTGCCTCTCACTCACTCCCTTCCTAATGGGTGGAAGCCCGCTGAATTTCCTCCGGGAAGCTGCTCTTCCCTTACCCGAAAGCAGATGAGGGAAGCACAGCCAGGCCAATTAAAGTGCTTTATCCTGCCAGGTGCTGTGGCTTATGCCTGTAATCCCAGCACTTTGGAAGGCCGAGGCAGGCGGATCACAAGGTCAGGAGTTTGAGACCAGCCTGGCCAACATGGTGAAACTAAAACACAAAAAGAGAAAAAAATAGCTAAATTCTACCAAAAATACAAAAATTCGCTGGGCATAGTGGTGCATGCCTGTAGTCCCAGCTACTCGGGAGGCTGAGGCAGGAGAATCTCTTGAACCCAGGAGGTGGAGGTTACAGTGCTTTATCCTACGACCGCAACAACTGGTTGGATTGGGTGGGTCAGAGCAAATACCAGAAAACTGCAGGTGCATTTGAACAAGGGGGCTGAGCTGGCTGGATTCCATTCTAGATAGGCTGGCAGCCCTCTTGGCCATTACCTGCAAAGGGCCTGCCTGAGAAAGAAGCCAGAGCAGGCAGGGCAGAGCCAAGAAACTGACAGAGATAGATTCCCAGTGAAGTAACTGAAACACTTGGATTCAGCCGGGCCTGAAGGCAGGCATTCCCTGTGCTCCACAGTTACATGAGCGAATATATTCCCTCTCTAGATTACATGCCAGTTGGAGTTTCTACCACCCATCAATGAAAAAGTGATAACTAATTCAACTCTCTTACATTATGGGGAAAAAAAAAAAAACAAACAAACAAACCATCTTCCCATGTCTTCCAAATTAATACAAATCTCCTAAAGAAGCTTCCAGGAGAACAATGGGGAGAGTAGTTTATCTTAGTCCCCACAGAAATACAGCATCATCTGAAAGAAGACTCAAAGCCATAAACACAAAGTTACACTCCAGACAAAATAAGGGGACAAAACAGAGAGGCTGTGAGCCCAGCTTAGAAGAACAGAACATCCTAAACTCAGAGATAAACCAGACCATTGGCAGGGCCTCCCACCAAAACATTTAAGGCCTAAAGATCTCAACCCAGCATCCAAGGTCCGTTCTGTGCAGAAGCATCTGGCTTCAGGCTTGCAGAACTCAACCTCAGTGATTCTCAGCTTTTTACAACCGGGCTTCAAGCCTTATCCAAGTAGGTGGCCTAGTCAGGGCTTCATGTAAAGCGACCCGACAGAAGGTCACCAGTTCTGGCAAGAGTGGATCTCCAGCCCAGAGAAGAAGATGGGGGTCCAGTGCTCAGAACTGAGGTCCAAAGCTGGGCCAGACCCAGCCAACCAGGAAGCCCAGTCTCCAGGGACCTGGGAAGGCAGCTCTGCCTGGGAGGCAGGGCACCAGGATGGAGAAAGCTGTGGTCCCTGACACTGCCCTGGGACTCCTATCTCAGGATCTGAGCGAGGATTCAACTCAGAGCTCATCAAACTTCTTGTCATATGGGGACAATTTTCTGCTACTTGCAGCCAAAGCTAATCGCATTCAGGCCATCTCAGGCTTTTGGTATAAAAGGGGCTCCTCTAACCAACCCTCCCCACCAACACTCCCCACCCTCTCCTGTAATAACACCCTTTACTAATGCCCAAGGCGCCCCAGAGCCTCAGCTGGTCTGCTCCCATCAGCTGAGTTATTTATTTACTAAGATTCAGTTGTTTCTTCCCAAACTCACTTGATATTGCAATTACAAAATTTCATTAACTGGTCCGTAAACATAAAATATGAGTACGAAAAAAGAGATTTCCATGAAAACGAAGTTAAAGGCTGTGGAAGGATTCAATAAACTCGAGTTGCTAAAAAAGCAAACAAACAACATTGCCATCAAATTTCATGTGAGTAAGATCATGGTAAAAGATGAGGGGCTGGGCGCGGTGGCTCACGCCTATAATCCCAGGACTTTGGGAGCTGAAGGCAGGCAGATCACGAGGCCAAGAGATCGAGACCATCCTGGCCAACATGATGAAACCCTGTCTCTACCAAAAATATTAAAAAATAAATAAATAAATTAGCTGGGCATGGTGGTGCACACCTGTAGTCTCAGCTACTCGAGAGACTGAGGCAGGCTACTCACTTGGGCCCAGGAGGCTGAGGTTGCAGTGAGCCTAGATTGTGCCACTGCACTCCAGCGTGGCGACAGTGTGAGACTGTCTCAAAAGAAAAAAAAAAAAAAAAAAGATTAGGAGAAATTTGCAAGAATCAAAGATTCAGCACTCAGACAGCTTGACAAGAGTCAAAGTTCTTGATCCAACTGAATGCATCCTAAAACTGGAAACTGGCTCTGTGGGTGTCATCTACACTTGGAGTTTCAGTGCTGGCACCACAAACAGTCCCATAGCAAAAGACTGGCAAAAATGAATGCACATGTCATATGGCTTCACTAAGACAATGTAGGCATGTGTTTCACAATCCTGGGCTTTATCTGACTTCTTCCTAGGAATTCCCCTCTGTAGCCTTCCCGCACCTCCCAGCTGCAGTTCCCACTCTCATCAGATAAGAAGGTGATTACTGTACACAGAGTCTGGCCTCCATGGCGCAGGAAATAAAGCCTTATGATGGACTACCATTAACACAGAACCAGGGTTTTATGCACCGGAAGGGTCTGGAATAACATTTGTAGAGACAAATCTCTCATCTTGCAGGTGAGAGCACTGAGGCTAAGAAAGAAGGAACAGGGGATCACCCAAGATCCACACAGCCAGCTCCTGACAGGGCCGGAACACAAAATGGGATCTCCCGTGTGACCTGTCCAGACCAGTTTCCAGAATGAAAGGCCACTTCCTCAACATCTGCGGCCCTGCCACCGAAAGTTCTACATTAGGTCCATCTCTCTTTAAATGGTAAGGGAAAGAAAGAACAGGCAGTCTCCTGGGCAGGTGTTACCTTACAGTCATCTCCTTTCCCACTTTTGTTGCCTGTAAGCAGCCCCTTATCCGCTGAAGATCTGCCAAGTGTCTCGTTGCTGTGCTGGGGTGAGATTACCTGGGGTGGAGTGGCTCCTGGATGAGTCCAGGTTCCCCTCCTCCAGCCCTGAGGTCGGCTAGGCCCCCCACCCCACCTTCGGCAGCATGGATCCTGGCACCTCTCAGGAGGGCGGCCTATCAGCAGGTACAAGCCTGCCCCGGGGCTAGGAAGGCAGCATTTTATTTTGTTTGTAAACACTAAGGTTGAAGTATATTCTGCACAAGGTGTTTTAGGGCAGGGTGATATACACATTGTGTCTGGCTGCACTCACAGTCAATTTTATGCACTTGAACTCAAGGGCCTCTTGAATTCAAAGGAGAGTGGCAGAAAAGCACTTGCTAAACTGCAACGTGACGTACAGGTACATGTTGTTAGGCTTTGCTGAGGCAGAGTCGGCCCTGGCTCATAACGCGCGAATGACGCTGAGTTGCTTGCCCTCTGTGCGTCTCTCGAGACCAGCCTCCCTCCTGGAACAGTTGTGCAGTCTGATTGTCAACCCTGGGGCCTCTGCGCTGGAGGCTTCCTCGGCCTGGAACGCCTTCTCTCCGCTACATCTTGCATAGCGGCTTCCTTCTGTCTATCCTCATCCCAGGTTGAACGTCCCTCCCGAGATGGGCCTCCCTGACCACTGCACCCTAAATAAACGGCCATCCCGTCTCCGGTCTACCCAGCACCCTGCTGGAATTCCCTCGATTAGCACTTACCATTCTTTGCTATTCCCCTGTCCCTTTTTATTTTAAATTGCAGTAAATATAAATAACATGAAATTTATTAGTTTAAGCTTTGTGTGTGTGTGTCTGTGTGTGTGTGTGTGTGTGTGTGTGTGTGTGTGTGTGTGTGTACAGGATCTCACTCTGTCACCCAGGCTGGAGTGCAGTAACATGATCATGGCTCGTTGCAGCCTTGACTTCCCAGGCTCAAGCAATCCTTCCACCTTAGCCTCCTGAGTAGCAGCTAGGACTACAGGTGCACACCACCATTCCCACCCTGCTTATTGATTTATTTATGGTAGAGATGGGGGTCCTTCTCTGTTGTCCAGGCTAGTCTCAAACTCCTGGGCTCAAGCAATCCTACTGCTTTGGTCTCTCAAAGTGCTGGGATGACAGGCATGAGCCGCCATGCCTGGCCCATTTTAAACATTTGTAAGTGTGCAGTTCAGTGGCATTAAGTACACCCACACTGCTTTGCAGCCGTCACCACCATCCATCTCCAGAACTACCCGTATTATTAATTTATCTACTCGTTTACTGCTGCCTCCCACAACTGGTAGCTCCACGCGAGCAGGGGCTGTGTCTGTGTCCGTCTTGTTGCTCACTGTATCCCAAATGCCCGGCATAATGCCTGGCCCATAGTAGGTGCTCAATAAAGGGTGTTCAAGAAACAAAATGAGTGTCTTGTACAGGGTATAGGGCCGTGCACAAAAACAAGAGAGAGCAACATGTGCATTTTTCCATACAACCCCGAGACTAGACCAAATTTCCTGGCAGCCTCAGTCACCAGATAACAATTTCAGGTTCTGTCAAAGTCTGTGGGGGCAAAACCGCTGAGAGCTCCATTTCTTTCCTGGTTCCAGGCCCCTCTGCGAGGTCAAGAATGAAGATATATGATCACACAAACCACCTGACATCAACACTCACCATTTCAACACATCAGCTCTACCGAGAGCACCATTTTATCAGTTGCTGAAGGGCAGGCACAAAAATAGACTGCAGGGATCAAATGCCACCCTCAGCTGCTCTCTTGACTCTCAGGAGTGAAAGTTCCTGCCTGGCATCCGAGGACCCCAGGGCCTGGGGACCTGAAGGCAGAGGTCAGCTGTTAACAGCAGTTACACAGATTTCAGAAGGTGGAGCCAGGGCTGAAATTAGGGTGCCTTAGACACCAAAATACTCAGTCATCAAGGTAGATCATATTTGAATGCAATTTACAAATAAATGCAAAATATCGACCCAAGATTAACAAAATACCAAAATTCTCAGTAAAGGTGAGGCCAGTATTGCCGATGTTTTTGCTGTTGCCTCAGGTTCCTGTAGGGTTACGCATGACCCTGTCACTGTTGCTGGTTTTGTTTTACACTCGGATATTTTGTTCAGCGTGGACATTTTGACATCAATTATTTTTTAAACACGAATATAAATAGGATTGATCTGGATGACTGAGTTTGTTGGCATCTCCTTAAATTCTGTGCCAGTCAAGTGCCTCCTTTGCCTCACCTTAGCCCTCACCTGCGTGGCATTAGATGAGGAATGTCGCTGTTCGTGCAGGTGACTAAAATGGGACCATGTCTCAGGTCATGCCATTTAGTGGGTCCTCAGTTTCAACATCTCTGAAGCGGGTAGGGCCCATGACCTCCTAGTTGCTGTGGAATTGTTTTAGCCCTCGTGCGGTATTTTGGATGGGGGTTTGGGAAAACTGTAAAGTGCTTATAAGAAACTTTCCGGCCGGGTGTGGTGGCTCACGCCTGTATTCCCAGCATTTTGGGAGACTGAGGCGGGCGGATCACCTGAGGTTGGGAGTTCAAGACCAGCCTGCCCAACATGGAGAAACCCCATCTCTACTAAAAACACAAAATCAGCCGGGCGTGGTGATGCATGCCTGTAATCCCAGCTACTTGGGAAGCTGAGGCAGGAGAAATGCTTGAAGTTGGGGGACAGACGTTGTGACGAGCCAAGATCACACCATTGCACTCCATCCTGGGCAACAACAGTGAAACTACATCTCAGAAGAAAAAAAAAAAAACTTTCCAGGAACTCTTATTAAGTTCTTTCTCCAAGATGGTAAATGGCCTGCCAGGGTGGGGGGTGGTATACAAAACACTTGCCCTATTTCTAATGAAAGGAGTGAAGTTTGTGAAATGCATCGACTTTGCTTAAGAAAAGAAAGGGACTGGAGCGGATTCCTGGTTCTTCCTGCAATCAGGATGTCCTCTGGCAGTCCACTCACTGGAATTCTGACCCCAGTCCTGAGTCGCACGGAAAGCAAAGGGTGACTTCTAGTTCATGTCGCACAGCTGAAGGGATGACCACTGACACCCTGCTCATGAGCTGGCAGGTGCTTCCTTTCCTTCCCATGATGTGTGGAATTTCCTAAAAATCCGGATGTGCCTAGGGACACGTCAGCCACCCTCCTGTGTCAGGAGGATGACAAAGTACCTGGCTTTGGGAGGATAGAAAAGTTCTGGACCGATGATAGTTTTATGGCACTGTGAATATACTTAATGCCACTGTTTTGTGCATTTATAAATGGTAAACTTTAGTCTGCGCAACATGGCAAAACTCTGTCTCTATTTTAAAAAAATACAAAAAAAATTAGGCAGGGTCCTCCCAACTACTCTGGAGTCTGAGGTGGGAGGTCACCTAAGCCCAGGAGGCTGAGGCTGCAGTGAGTGAGCTGTGATTGTGCCACTGCACTACTCTAGCCTGGATGACAGAGTGAGACCCTGTCTCAAAAAAAATAAAATAAAATAAAAAGGTAAATTTTATGTTAGGTACCATTTAACACAATTTTTTTTTTTTTTTTTTTTTTGAGATGGAGTTTCGCTCTTGTTACCCAGGCTGGAGTGCAATGGCACAATCTCGGCTCACCGCGACCTCCGCCTCCTGGGTTCAGGCAATTCTCCTGCCTCAGCCTCCTGAGTAGCTGGGATTACAGGCGCGCGCCACCATGCCCAGCTAATATTTTGTATTTTTAGAAGAGACGGGGTTTCACCATGTTGACCAGGATGGTCTCAATCTCTCGACTTTGTGATCCACCCGCCTCGGCCTCCCAAAGTGCTGGGATTACAGGTGTGAGCCACCGCGCCCGGCCTAACACAATTTTTTTAAAAAGTCAGCCAGGCGAGGTGGTTCATGGCTGTAATCTCAGCACTTTGGGAGGCCAAGGTGGGTGGATCAGCTGAGGACAGGAGTTTAAGACCAGCCTGCCCAATATGGTGAAACCCCATCTCTACTAAAATACAAAAATTAGCTGGGCATGGTGGTGGGCACCTGTAATCCCAGCTACTTGAGAGGCTGAGGCAGGAGAATTGCTTTAACTGGGGAGGCAGATGTTGCAGCGAGCCAAAATCGCACCATCGCCCTCGAGCCTGGGCAACAAGAGCGAAACTGCGTCTCAAAAAAAAAAAAAAAAAAGTCCCAGAGACCTAAAAGAACAAAGTGCCCCACACACTCCATCTGGAGGTGTTCTCTGGGATCCTACAGTGTCCACATTCTCAGGTTCTATTTCTGCATCTCCTGGCCTGGCTGGCAGGAGAGACCGAGGGAGCAGGGCCAGGGCTCAGCTGAGAAGCCCTTTTTCCTGTAAACACTGTTATAAATAACCCAGAAAGAGGCCGAAAGGGGGTCCTGGCAAGAAAGTGAAGGTCGGGCAGCCCCTTCACGGCATTTAAGGATATGTCACGCTCAACAGGACAGCAAGGTGCCAGTGCACACCTTCAGCCCAGTGCTGCCCGGAGCTGCCTGCGGCCTTGCTCTCAAGCCAGAGCGCCCAGGGAGCTCTCCCACACCCAGGATATGCAGCCCTAAGGTGGCGGGGTCCTGGGGTTTATAAACAGACAAGGGACCCTCAGGTGGGTGCACAGGCAGTGGATAGCTGGCAATTCCCTCTTCCCAGTAGGCTGGGGGCCTTGTCGGGCCAGAGCTGAAGTCAGTTCCCCAATAACCCAGGCCAGGACTCCACACTAGCCTGGGCTTGTCAGCCAACACATGACCAGGGAGAGATGACTCAGCAGTGCTCGGCCCACAGCTGCCCCTGCTGCTGCACAGCGTGGGAGCTGGAGGGGTCTCACAGCCCATCTGGTCCTGTGGTTCCCATGCTGGGCTCCCTGGGGAACCCCCACAGCTCCACCATGGCCCTGGACTTTGAAATGGGAGGGATTATGAAGGAGTTATTTAGGTTTTCCATATTTATTAACCAAAAGCCATACAGTGGCAACCCATCATATTCCTATTTAACTAGAGTGAATTCAACATTATGTGCTTGGCCAAAAAGATAAATAGGCCAGGCACAGTGACTCACACCTGTAATCCCAGCACCAAGGGGGCCAGATCGCCTGAGGTCAGGAGTTCAAGACCAGCCTGGCCAACATGGCAAAACCCCATCTCTACTAAAAATACAAAAATTAGCCAAGTGTGGTGGTGGTGCGTGTAATCCCAGCTACTCAGGAGGCTGAGGCAGGACAATCACTTGAACCCGGGTGGCAGAGGTTACAGTGAGCTGAGATCACGCCACTGCACTCCACCCTGGGCAACAGAGCAAGACTCTGTCTTTAAAAAAAAAAAAAGATAAAATAAATAAAAAGTCACATTTCTATTTCCTTCTTACACGTTACAAATAGGGTGATGTATCTTGCATATGAATTCTATATTTGCATACACTCACACACACATACCTATTTTCCATATATACTACTTTGTGGGCTATTTAAGGACTCTATGAGGTTAATTTAACCTAAACCCCAAACTAAGAAACCACTACCCAAGTATATGGTATTTACCAGTCAGAGTGTCTGAGCAGCCTGTGAGAGTCCAGCAAAGTGGGGATTCCCCATTTTATCTATCTGACTTTGAAAGAACGGGGAGGGGCAAGTTCTCCATGCCTGTTAGTACCTTTGAAAGTCTTCCTGGGTTCAGGAAGCCCAGGCAACATCACAGAGGAGGAAGCACAGGCTCCCATCAAGAGGGGCAAGGCTTGCCCCCTAGGCCCAGCAAGCTGGAGGCAGAATGGACACCAGGGTTTGTCACTCACTCTCCTGCTGAAAACCCTCCCGACTTCTCACTGCCCTTGACAAAAGCCCCAGAGTCCTCAGGGGCCGAGTGCAGCTGGAGCCCGCCTGCTTTCTCCCCACCTCCTGGACTCTCCCACTTTCCCCTTACAGTAAGCACGGTGGCCTTCTTTCTTCCCCTGGAACACAACCCTCTGGCCGGGGCTGTCTACGTGGGATACCTCCCCCACGTCCTGGGAGCGAGCACCTTCCTACCGTTCAGTCTCAGTGAGAGAGGCCTTCCCCGACACTCCAATCCAGCTGCTCACAGGGATTACATCACCGTGGGTTTTTGTTTTGGTTTTTTTGAGGCAGTCTCATTCTGCCGCCCAGGCTGGAGTGCAGTGTCGTAAGCTCAGCTCCCTGCAACCTCTGTCTCCTGGGCTCAAGCGATTCTCCTGCCTCAGCCTCCCGAGTAGCCGGGACTACAGGCACGCTCTACCACCTGGCTAATTTTCGTATTTTTTGTTGAGATGGGGTTTCGCCAAGTTGTCCAGGCTGGTTTCAAGCTCCTGATCTCAAGTGGTCTACCTGCCTCAGCCTCCCAAAGTGCTGGGACTACAGGCATGAGCCACCACACCTGGCCACATCACTGTGTTTTAAGCATAGCATGGACCCAGGGACCACCTGTCTCCTCTCTAGAATATAAACTGTGTAACACCTGACCTTGTCCTTTGCTGAGTCCCTGTACCTGGAAAGGTGCCAAGCATTGAGTAGGTGAACCCTTTGCAGGATGGGAGGGTGTGGGGTGGGGGGCAGGGGTGCCACTTCCCAGGTCAGTTTTGGCATCTCTGCCTCGGACTACTGTGAAGCCTGCAGTGTCTCTCACACTCACTCCCACTTTACTGGGAGTTGGGGGGTGGCTTCCTTCCGCATCCATTTATTCCCTTATGGAAACTCTTGCCTTTCCTTTTCCAGTGGGTCAGATGATGAGAAACGCAGACCCACAGGCTCCCAGATCAACCGGTGGGAAAGAGATTCTCTTTGGCCCCAGCAGGCTCTCCTCCGTCATGTGGTCAGTGAGGGCCAGAGGCCAAGGGAAGCCAAGGAGGCCTGCTGAGCAGACCCCCACTCGCTCAGGTCCTGCAGATGCAAGGCCCTGGCTGGCCTTCGAGCCACAGCTGAGCCTGGCTTACGCAGAAGTGCGTTCCGGAGTGAAGAACTGGGCGAGTACAGCGAATCTATGTCAACCGAATCGCACGTCTCCACTCTCCCTTCTCAAGTAACAGGGATGTGTCCTGGGGTAGGGGTGGTACTGCAGCAGGCTCCCCACCCTGGGCCTCCTCACTGTGTGCTAATGACAGAATAACAGGCACCTGAACTCGGAAAGGGGGACAAGCAGACGCTCCATTACCACCCAGGACGCAGAGAAACAGACAGGAGGTGAGGAGCTCTCTCAATTACAGAACAAGGAGGTCTTTTGTCAAGTGAAGCCCCTGCCGTACCCACATGTAAGTACCACCTGAACCCATTTTCCTGCCCTACTAGCTTTCTCCCAGCCTACTAGGATTGAGGGTCTTGGGGTTCATCAAAATCCTTTATGCTATAAATTCTCCCATTTGATACTCACAACAGGGCAGATAAGCCATTTTTTCAACAGGAAAGCTGAGGTTCAGAGAGGGAAAGTGAGCTGCCTAAAGTCACACAGCAAGTCAAAGAAAGGACCAGGACGAGAACCTCAAGACCCCTGAGTCCCAGTGGAAGCAATAGAAGAGAACACTGGATGGGGAGTCACAACCCTGAATCCTCTGCGCATGGAATTTTAGAGGAGTCCCTCTTCTTCTCTGAGCCTCAGTTCCCCATATTCCAGCACTGGTCAACCTCAGAGAGCACAGCCATTCAACCAGGGCCCTGGGACAGGCAGGGTCAGCACGTGGGCAGGGTGGAAAAGTGTCAGGCGCCCCATCAGCAATTCCTCAAAAGGAGGAAAGACGGTGGGGGTGGAGGTGGTGAGTACTGAGAGCTGGTGAATTCCTCAAGCGGGAGAATCCCTTAAGGGGCAAGTGGGAGCTCTGCTGGCTCCTCCCTATGCTACTCACGGTGTGGTCCATGAACCAGCAGCATCAGCCTCTCCTGGAGCTTACTAAACACCACAGTGCTTCACACCCATCCCAGACCCCCAATCAGAACCTGCGTTTTAACAAAATACCCAGGTGATTCACAGTCACATTTCAGTTTGGGAAGCAAAAATGTTTAAATCAAGAGTCAGAGCCTTATCATGTGACCACGGGTGCGACACCTGAGTCCTCCCAGCCCCAGCTGCCCTGTCCGTAGAGAGAAAGCTGTGTATGCCTCACAGAAGTGTCATGAGGGCTCTGCAAGGTCACGTATGCCAAGAGCCTAGCCCAGAGCCCGGCAGGTAACAGCTGTCCAAACTGCTAGCTTCCTTCCTTCTCGAGAGGCCAGAAAGAAGGAGGCTTCTGCCTCCATTCCAAGTCCTGCTGCACATCTGGGAGGCGAGGAATAGACCCCCGTGGGGCCACAACAGATGGGGACAGGGTGGGAGCTGAGGGAAAGGAGGAGAGGAAGTCACGAAGAAAAAGAAAAACAAGCAGCAGAGACCATCTGAATCCCGCGAGGCAGGCGACATGCAAAGCTCAGAGACGCAGCCGGTTCAGCTCACGTGGCAAAGTGAGTGCTGCCAGAAGCCAGCAAGCCAGGAGGGACGGAGGAGCGAGGGCCACATGGCTGCGTCCTTGCCGACTCTGTGGGACAAGGCTTATCCAGACCAGCTCTGAACCGGTTTCTGAGGTCAGGGCAGACACTACACCGAGGGTCGCTGGAGCCACCAGACAGAAGCTGGGGTCTTGGGTCAAGCCCTGAGAAGGGTCAAAGTGAACTGGAGAACACTTATCCAGAGGACCGGCAACCAGAGGAGCTTGGGAGTCGGGGGTGGGGTGGTGCTGACCTGCAGCATCTTGGCCAAATGATTTCACTTCTCTGGGCCTCAGTGAAATAGGGGACACCCACCCGCTTAGGGTTCTTATGAGCATTAATGAGAAGGACTTCATATAGTGTCCAGTGCAAAGTAAGTACTCAAAAGACAATGGCCGTCTGTGAGATGACTACACAAGAGTCCTTAAGCAACTACAGATGCAGCCTCTCGGGGCTGCTGGGCCTCCCTGCACCTTCCTGACACCTAGTCTCTGGGTTAACCCTTCATTATCTGAGATGGACCCCATTCACATCACCAACTCACACCTCCATGGCAGCCACAGCCACAGCCTCCCGCCTCTACTCCAGCCCCCACAAGGCTGCCAGACACAGAGCAGCCACAGCTATCTTCTCAAGACACAGACCTGACTCCACTGGCTCCCTCTGACTCCTCCCAGGTAAAGACTGAACGCCTTCCTGTGGCCTGTAAGGTCCGGCATGGTCTGTCTCCTGCCTCCCCTTCTCACATCATTTCACACCAGCACCCACTCCCTCCTGCCACTCTGAGCCCTGCCATCTTCTCGCCAACCCTGGCACTCGACAGGATCTGTCCCCTGACAGAGCCCCTTCACATGCTGTTCCCTCTCCCTGGAACACGCTTCCCACACAGAGGCTTTGCCTGCTTATCTCCTATTCATCCTTCACTCTACTTCCTCGAGGAAGCTTTTATTCTGAGCTTGCAGCTCAAATGAGGAGCCCTACCGCACCCTCTCACGGCCTTCTAGAGGTCCAGAGGCTTCTGGAGCTTAGCACACTGGGAAATTAAACATTTATTATGAAACATTTATTTGCATGAGTATATTGTGAATGCTCACTACTGTATCCCTGGCACCTGGCACACAGTAAGTGCTCAATAAACACCTGGAGAGGGGATTAGGAGACTGGCCATCCCCTTGCGCCCATATCACCCACTCATCCTACAGGGTCTTGCTCTCTCTTCGTCCCCTGGGTCTTCATTCTCCATACACATGGGACAAACCCTGACACTGCCTGATCCATATCCTATATCCATGACCCACAGGCCCGGCGCCAGAGATCTAAACGTTTCTAGATCTGATTTTCTTGAAAGCAGCTTTGGGTGATGGCCAAGGGAGGCGTGTGCCGCCGCCTCGGCAGTAAACGCTGATGAAGCCGTCTGGACCAGCTGAGCTGAGATCAGGAAATGCCAAGATTTAAAAGCATCCGGAACCCATTTATTTATTGTTGTTCTTGCACTTCCAGGCTATTTTGAGCTTCAGATCAATCGGTTGGCCCTCTTCCCTCCAAATATTGCTCCTGAAACACCCAACATGCACCTGGCCCCACCTGTTGGGGCTCAGCTCCCCCTGCCCCATCTGTCACATGACAGCAGCAGCAAAAACAGGGGAGGTTATTTACCAGGTGCCTCTGTGAGTAGTAAGTGCTCTCACCAAAAAGTCCCTAACAGTCCCAAAGGGAGGTATTGTTAGCTCCATGTAAGATATGGGGAAACTGAAACTCAAAGAGGTGAAGAAATTGATCCAGGGTCACAGAGCTAGAGAGTGCTCAGACTGGGATTTGACCCCAGATCTTCCAAATCCACAGGCCAGGCTCAAAATCGCTTGGCAATACAGGCTCCCTCACTCCTGTCAAAGCTCCCCATACACCCTGTGGGTTTTCTCATCTCTGAGATCTTGGTGTTATCTTTCCAGCCACCTGCTATGACCACCAATGTTTCGAACCGCCGGTCAAAAGCCGCCCCTCCCCACATGCACTGCTATGAGAAGACTGCCAAGATGGGCTGTTAGGTGGAAGGGGATGTTAATGTTATATGATCCTGTTTACCTTTTTTTTTTAATGATGCATAGGTAGGTAGTTCATATATCCGTAGATTATTGCCAGAAGGACACACAAGAATAGCAGGAGTTAGAAGGAACAGGAATAAGGAGTTGGTTGGGCATGGGGGAGGCCAGAGCATATTTACTTTCTATTTTATGTCCTTCTTTACTCTTTGAAGGTTTTTATTTTTATCATATACATGCTGCAACTCATTCCTCAAAACCCAATTCTGGCCAAGTGCAGTGGCTCATGCCTGTAATCCCAGCACTTTGGGAGGCCGAGATGGGTGAATTACCCGAGGTCAGGAGTTCAAGACCAACCTGGCCAATATGGCGAAACCATCTCTTACTACAAAAAATACAAAAATTAGCCAGGCACGGTGGCATATCCCTGTAGTCTCACCTACTCAGGAGGCTGAGGCAGAAGAATCACTTGAACCCAGGAGGCAGAGGTTGCAGTGAGTCGAGATCACAGCACTGCATTCCAGCCTGGGCGACAAGAACAAGACCCAATCTCAAATAAGCAAAACAAAACAAAACAAAACAAAAGACAAACCCAATTCACATGCCACCTCCTCTATGGAGCCTGCCCTGATTGCCCCAGCTTCTCCTTCCTCCATTTTCTCTCTGGGCATTTAGGTCACTGAGGCTGCGTCCCCAGTGTACATACGTATCAGCAGGAGCCTCGGGGCCTGGGTCAGTGTCTCGGGCTTCTAGGGTCTCCCTTCAATCTGAGCCTGAGCCTTTACTCAGGGAGGGGCATGAGAGCCCTGGTGAATGAATGACTATTTTACTTTCTATCTTGGTCCATGCCTCCTGAAGCCAAAGAAGCTGGAGACTCTAAAATGGAGCTTGGGGGTGGGGAGGAGAAGAGGGGAGCAGAGAATCAGAGGGTAAATTCAGCTCCTGGAAGCCTGCCCAGTGCTCATCCCTGGGAAATGACTCAAGCACCACGTATGCCAGCAGACAGTCCATTTGGGCCCTGAGGTCACCAAACCTCGTCATGGTCCTGCTTATTAAATATAGAGGTGTGTGAAATCAAGCCACCGCTTCTCATACCGGGCTTCTGAGGAACGGGCAGAGAGACAGGAAGGAGAGGTAAGGAATCTGTCCTCTGTTCCTCACCCTTCACAGCCCATCTGGAGAGGTCTCCACTGTGGCTGAGGTTGGACCACCAGGTCACACTTGGCTCTTAGAGGGCACTTAGCAAATGTCCTATCTCCCTTCTCAGGTAGCATGAAAGTCTCTGCTCTCTTCAGCCCCCAGCCCCTGCTTGGGGGCTGGGGACCTCTGAGAGCTCGGTAACATTTGGCCCATAGTAATCACTGTCCTTTGCTGGGCCTCTCTTTTGTGCCAAGCACGTTATGGATATCTCATTTTTATTGACCAACAATCATATAAAGGCAAATAGACAGACTGTATGGTCTACTCTACAGATGAGGAAACCGAGTCCCATGGATGGTAAGCAATGTGCTCAAGATCACTCAGCTAAGTTGGGGGTAGTCAGAATTGGACCACAGTCTGCTGGTCATCTGAGCCATACCAAGGTTGCAACAGGGAAGAACGTGAACTAGAACTCCACTGGCTGGAGCTATGTGACTATAGTCAGGCCACTCCACAGCCCTAGACCTCAGCCTTCTCGTTCGCTCAGGGGACGGGCTGCTCACAGGCAGCATGGGACTCAGCTGAGCTGACGCCATGCTTGTCTCTTGATCACACACTTGGGGTGGCAAGACGTACTCAGAGGCACACACAGGAGGCATGGCACCTCTTTTCAGAACTCCATTTTACCCCAAGATTTGCCGTCATAAAGCCAAGTCATTTAACTGCAAAGGGGAACATTCTTCTATTATAAAAACTAAATTAAACAAGAAAACAAGGACGTGTTAGGGAGTAGAATGCAAAAGCTGGATTAATTTTTTTCAGCTAAAATCCAAGATACTCAACTTCTCTGAGCCTTAGTTCTTTTATCTATAAAATGGGAATAACAAGACCATACTTGTGAAGCAAGGATCCTTAACCTTTTTTGAGCCATAGGTTCCTCTGAGCTCTGGTGAAGCCTATAAACTTCTCACAACATTTACGAATGCATAAAATAAAACATAAGTGATTTTTTTTTTTTTTTTTTTTTTGAGACAGAGTTTTGCTGTGTCGTCCAGGCCGGAGTGCAATGGTGCGATCTCGTCTCACTGTAACCTCCACCTCCCAGGTTCAAGTGATTCTCCTGCTTCAGTCTCCCTAGTAGCTGGGACTACAGGCGCACACCACCATGCCCTCCTAATTTTTGTATTTTTAGTAGAGACAGGGTTTCACCATGTTGGCCAGGCTGGTCTTGAACTCCTGACCTCAAGTAATCCACCCACCTCAGTCTCCCAAAGTGCTGGGATTACAGGTGTAAGCCACCACGCCCAGGAGAAATATTTTTTAATGCACCAAATGAAACATAATTATAAAGAAAACCAATACTATCAAAATATATTTATAAAATAAAAAAGTAAATCTGTTATAGTAATGTTTCCTTATTAACAAATAACAAGAGCTAGTGGAAAGCCTAATAATTACTTATAATTTGGAAATAGCAATGAGCCTAAATATTTGTAGATATCTGCAACAACTGTGATATAAAAAATCTGTGATTTCCGTTGACAGCAAAGTCATGAAATACTTTCTTTGTCCCCTACATCCATAAAGGAAATGCTAAATTTCAGCTAGAGATTCATTACAACAAAGATGTAATTTTTTTCCATCCAAGTTCACAGACCCCTTAAACGTGGTTTAAAGCACTGTAACACAGTGTCTGGCACACTGTGAATGTTCTTCAAGGCCGGCTGGTCTAGGTGATGCCAGGCTCCGATCTCAGACACACCAGGGCTGGAGGCTCTGCCTCTGTACCAATAGGAGTCCTGCAGAGAAGCATTTTGAGCAGCCCTGAGCCCATCCGGGGCTCACGGAGGGATGTGGGTCACTTGAAGCTGTTGGGCGAGGGAGGGAGGCCCTTCAAGCTAATCCAGAAGCTTAGGGCTAGAAGAGGGATAAGCTGCAGTTAGAAATGCACACAGGCTGTCTCTGAGCAAAACAAACCGTGTCCTTCCATGCATTAACTCTGTCCTCGGCTAGGCCTGCAAAGGAGGCTTTTCAGATCCTGCCTCCTTGGTATCTCCCCCTGAGTGGTTTGTCAGCGTCTCCTCCTTAGATCCAAAGGGAATTCTATTTCCACCCAAACCAGTTTCTCCTTCGGTCTTCCCCAGGTCAGTAAGTGGCAAACCCTTCACCCAGCTGCTCAGGAGCAAAACTTGAGTATTCCTCTCTTTCCTCACTCTCACATGCCATCCATCAGCCAGTCCTGTCTGCGCTCTCTCCAAAATACCGTTCTCCTCCCTCCCTCTCTACTGCCACCGCCCTGTGCATGCAATCATCCCTCACCTAGACTTCCAGCAGACGCCCAGCTGGCCTCCCCCTCCCACACTTGCTCACCCCACCCCAAGCTGGTCTCTCCCACAGTAGCCAAAATTATCTTTAAAAGATGTAAATCAGGACTCTGTTACCCACTCACTGCTCAAAATTCTCCAAAGACGCTCCTATTGCACTCAGAATGAAATCCAAACACCTGTGGCTTATGAGGTCCTTGCCTACCCTGCCAGCATCCTCTTCTGCCACTTTCTGCCTCATTGACCATGCCATAGCCATCCTGGCATCCTTTACATTGAAGCTCAATAGCTGGTCACTGCCCCAGGGTCTATGCACAAGCCATTTTTGTATGGCTGGTTACTTTCTGATGTTTAGCTCAAACGTCACCTCCTCCAAGAGGCCCCCCTGACTGCTCAGTCTGAAGTGGCCATTGTCCTTCCCACTCCGTCACACTCTCATTACACGGCTGTGTCTTATTTTCTTGATGATCAACGTGTGAAGGGACCTTGCTGGTTCTGTCCAGGTGTGTGTTACTGGTCCACCTCCACCAGCATGGAAGTCTCTCAATGCTTCCTGCTGCACCTCGGCACACAGTAGGCACTCTGCAGATTTTAGTGAGACTTCTCTTGTGTGGGAAAACGGGCTAAGCTCTTGACATGCATCATGTCATTCAATCCTCATGACTGGTATTACTCCCAGTTTACAGGGGAGGAAACTGAGGAGGCCTAATGAGGTTCCCCAGCTGGGTTAAGGGAAGTCTGACCCCAATCCAAGGTTCTTAATGGCTGTTATAATAAAACTCTATCCCCCTGCCCCCACAATCACCAGCCAACAGAAGACATGGGAAGGACGATTCCACAGAAAACTGCAGCTGAATGGGGCTGAGGTGATGGTATCCCAGGCCTCAAGACGCTGTGACCTCATCCCGCTCAGAAGCTGCCACCCTCCTGTGCCCTCTGCCCCAGGAGCTGGCTGGCAGAGACGTGACACCCACACCAGTACTCAGATTTGCATTTGGTGCCCTGGAAACTCCCCACTGCTCCTTTCGCCTCAGGTGCCTTTTCCAGGCCTCTCATCTCCAGATCAGGTTTCTAGAGCTGTGGAATGTCTTGTCTTAGGTAATTCTCCAGCTTGAGGCTAGGCGTCTGGGATTCAGAACTCCGGAGCCCCAGTTGGAAAAACACCTTCACAAACACTTATTTATGCCCCATCTTATTTATGCACTAACTACAGTAGCTACAGGTACCTCATGAGATAGGTCCCCTTTTTATCTCCATTTTACAGGTGAGGAAACTTGAGGCCCAGAGAGGTGTGCTAACTTCCCCTGGAGACACCCAGCTAAGTAGGCAGCTGTGCAAAGACTGGAACTCAGGAAATCTGACGCCCTAAGCCATGACGTCTAATTTCTACACTAGAATAAGAACAAAAACCTTTTCGTTTCAGAGCTGCTGCAAGGGAGGCATAGGTGCCAGAATGACAAAAGCAGAAGGGAAAGGCCGCCTCAGCCGCAGCTGGCTCTAATTCTACTGCACAGGGAAGGAAACTGAGGCCCAGAGTGGAAAGTCTCTTATGGAGAATCTAGCTGACCTTTTGATGTCAAGGTGTCTCATGTGTCCCCATGGCCTTGGACCCAAGACAGGGTGGCATTAAGGGCACACATATCAGTGGGGCAATGCCCCCCCCCACAGGACCCTCCCCGGGACTGCAGGCCCCAGTGAAGAGCTAGGAAGACCCTGGAGCCTGCATTCCAATCTGGTTACAGCAGGAAGGGCAGGTGTTGGGCAGACAACGCTTCATCAGCAGCGGGCTGAGAGGCAGCTGCTGTGCAGAGCTGGCCTTAAACAGAACTCCCTGTTACCATTTTAGTCCTGTTGCCAGGGGATGGGCCTGGCTGGGACAACAGCCTCCTTATATAGGGCAGAGCAGGAATCCTTGCCCACCCTTCTCCTGCCTCAAAGGCAATGGGCACAGAAAAGACAAAATAAGCAACTGCCCTTTAGAGGCAAACACATCTCTTTGCCATTTTACTGCTTAGAGAATTTTGTGTGTATATGTGTGTGTGTGTGCACGTGCGCTCGCATGCATGAGCGTATGCACACATCTGTGTAATAAACAGCAAATCAGAACAAAGTGCTCTGGCCTGGGTTCTCTGAGACTGAGCTCTGCCGCCGTAGGCTCCCAAGCCAGCCCCCTTGCCTACATGGGCCTCAGTTTCCTCACACGTGGATATTCAAGAGTTAAACTAGACCCTGTCTAACATTTGTCTTGGCCTTAGCATTTGCTAATTTTATGAGATCCAGACAATCTGAAATCTTACCATTCATGAAAGGCACCAACACATGGGGTGACAACACCATCAGCTGGGCTGCTTGGAAGGCCTTCCCCAAGAGATTCACACTTTCCAGTCGTTAACAGAAGCTGAATTTTAACCCTTCCTTGATAGCTCAAATCATTGGGAGTTGGCAACGTTTCCTGTAAAGAGCCTACTGGTAAATATTTTAGACTTTCGCGCCATAAGATAGATTGCCGTTACGACTTCTCAACTCTGTAGCGCAAAAGCAGCCACGGACAACACAAGAACAAACGGGCGTGGCTAGGTTCTCATAAAACTTGGCAAAAACTGGCAGCTGGTTGGATTTGGCCCGCAGGACCATATGTAGCTTGCGGACCCCTGGAATCATCATCGTAACACGCACATCCCTGGGGTCCTTTGCCCTGACACAGTGCTGCCCTCAGAGAACTGGGATCTTCAAAGCTGCTTGTCTCTGCCAGGCCGGTTCGTCTGAGTGTCTTTCCCTCTATTTTCTCCTGCTTGGCTGTTAGGGTCTCAGCTTACATGCCTTCCTCCTCTGAGTCTGCCGTCTTCAAGAAGTTCCACTGCCCGCTGCGTGGGTCTTGTTTCTGATCTGCAGTGGGACCGGTCAGACAGCTCTCAGAGCATAAGTCTGTCTCTGAGACAAGTGGCACTGGGGTCTGGAGGAAAATGGTTTGGGGAGCAACAGTGCCTGGTCTTTATGATGATGCTTTTTGCTACCACACAGTTCTGTACTGGATTCCAGAATGCAGAGAGAGCTGGGTGCAGTGGCTCACGTCTGTAATCCCAGCACTCTGGGAGGCCAAGGTGGGCAGATCACAAGGTCAGGAGTTCAAGACCAGCCTGGCCAACATGGTGAAACCCCGTACCTACTAAAAACACAAAAATTAGCCAGGTGTGGTGGGCCCCTGTAATCCCAGCTACTCGGGAGGCTGAGGCAGGAGAATTGCTTGAACCCGGGAGGCAGAGGTTGCGGTGAGCCAAGACCATGCCATTGCACTCCAGCCTGCGTGACAGAGTGAGACTCCATCTCAAAAAAAAAAAAAAGGCAGAGGCTGCTGGAGGAGATGTGTCTAAAGGCATGGGGAAACTGGGCTGTGATGTACCCTCCCCACAAACGTTTGCTGCACGAGTGCCCAGGGAGGCTGTGTAAAGGCCTTCTTTTAAACAGCACACTGGGATTTTCCAGAAGACAGAGGATATGCCCTGAGGAACCAACTTCCTTCTGTTCTTCTCCTGGGACTTGATGATAGAATCGTCTCTCCTTTTCTGCAGAAGAGCGTCTCCTGTGAGTCAGGGGCTCCTCCTGGTAAGCAGAAACCACTCCTCTGACCAAGAAGAGCTGCCCCATGGCCTCCACCCACTTCTCAGGAAGGCAAAAAGGAAGGGGCAAGCAACAGCAGCTGCCCCCACAGACTGTGTGAGGGAAACTCTCCCGGACCAGCCTCCCCAGAGTGGGGAAGGCGGCCCAGACGATGGAGAACACACCCTCTACCTCACCCAGTGACCGGGCCCACCTCTCCCCAACCTGGATGAAGCAGCTGAGAGCGTGTGGCCACAAAGCTGTGGCCGTCGCCATTTCATCCACACAGCTCTGAAGACCTTCAAGCAGAAGGAGTACAGACTTCTTTTGGGGGACCCCAAGGGCAGATACAAGACACCAGTGGGTAGAAGTTGATTTTTTCCATACAAGGAAGAACGTCAAAATGAAGTCAGTGATTTCTTGTTTGCAGGAATTTATACCAAGGCCAGCAGTGCAAACTGCAAAGGGGTCTTAAGCACACCCGAGCATGCAAAATGAATGAATGAATGAATGAATGAATGAATACAACTATGGAACCAGGCTATATCCTATTCAGGCTCTTATCCTCCATCAGCACATTCTTTAAGCGTCACAGTAATCCTCAAGGTAAAACCGAATATCCCACTTTGCAGATAGGAAAAACACAGGCAGAAAAAGTTTTAAAAAGAGAAGCAAAGGTAGTGCAGCCAACCAGAATTAGAATCCTAGCAGCCTAGTGCCGGCATCTCTAAAATCACATTCCTTAGATGAAATCAAGAATCTGAGCTCCAATTCCATTCCAATCCTCTCATCTCTAAGCCCGTCCCACCACTCCCAAAAGCGGAGATGATTCATTCTGGGAGAAGGTCTTGGCCTTTCTCTGACCCTTCTTGCCTCTGGAGAGCTGCTGTGAGGAATGAGGGGGTGGCACCCTACATCTCAGAGACCCCAAGGAGGAAAATTTCTGCCATGCTCCATGCTGACTAGAAAAATCAGAAGGTCCCCCTGGGACACTGGAGGAGCCCTTCTGGCTCCCAAGGGACTATCAATGCAAGCTCTGTTTGCCAATTCCCATTTTACAGCCTCATGTCCTGCTCCTCCCACCCTTGATTCCAAACATCCTGACCGGTCCCATCTCAGCACCTTTGAACATCGTGTTCCCCTTTCCACCACTCCACCCACTCCCCACCTTCCCTCCCAGGCCACTCTGTTCTCTTCAACACCCTGCCCTTCCAAGCCTTGCCTCAGGGACACCCTCTGTCCCACTGACGCCCCTCCCATGGCTCAGCATCACTTCCCCATGGGGAACCCAAGTCCAAGGACTTGTAATGGGTGTCCTGGGGTCCCCTGGGTTCAGCAGTGCTCATTCATCCAATGTTTGCTGAATAAGAGAAACTTTTTTTTTTTTTTTTTTTTTTTTTTTGAGACAGAGTTTCACTCTTGTTGCCCTGGCTGGAGTGGAGTGCAAAGGTGCCATCTCGGCTAACTGCAACCTCCACCTCCCAGGTTTAAGAGATTCTCCTGCCTTAGCTTCCTGAGTAGCTGGGATTACAAGCATGTGCCCCCATGCCCAGCTAATTTTTTAAATACTTTTAGTAGAGATGGGGTTTCTCCATGTTGGTCAGGCTGATCTCGAACTCCTGACCTCAGGTGATCCGCCTGCCTCAGCCTCCCAAAGTGCTGGGATTACAGGCATGAGCCATCGTGCCAGCCATAAGTGAAACTTTTATAGACGAATCCTTTTATAACCGCAAGGCCCTGAGAGACTGCCCTCGTTATCTTAATCTGTCAAAAGTTGTTAAAGGCAGGTAAGGGTACTGCTGGACACCAGGCCAATCAGAGCAGCTCGACTCTGACTGACTGTCTCCTTTACTCAAGGAGCTTTTGTGCGAGATTATTTGTAGAGGGGAGATGAGGAGTCCTACAGCAAAAAAAAATTCCCTCACAGCACCAATATTCTCTACTACCCATTCTGCAGAAATTGATATTTGCTATAAAAGACCAGCCTCTCCAGACCATGCGATCACATCATCACACAGACTTTTCCCATAGGTTGGCTCACCTAGCCCCAATCTGGAGTGGGTATGCTCTGGAGCTCCTTGCACACCTCCAGGGATGGGGAGCTCAACAAGAGGCAGTGGCTCATCTCTAGAAACTCATGCAGGAGCTCTGGGTGCTCATTCATCCAAAAAGCATTCAGTCTTTCATGGTCTTTGGCCATGAGGTCTCTTACAGAGGGAAGCCAAGGAGAAACCTAATAGAATATATTATTTATTTATTTATTTGAGACGGAGTTGCTCTCTATCACCCAGGTTGGAGTGTAGTAGCGGGACCTCAGCTCACTGTAACCTCTGCTCTCCACCTGGTTCAAGTGATCCTCGTGCCTCAGCCTCCCAAGTAGCTGGGATTACAGGCATGTACCACCCTGCCCAGCTAACTTTTATATTTTCAGTAGAGACAGGGTTTCATGATGTTGGCCAGGCCACTCTTGAACTCCTGACCTCAAGTGATCCACCCGCCTTGGCCTCCCAAAGTGCTGGGATTACAGGCATGAGCCACCACATCTGGCACAAAGAATACTCTTAAGAAGAGACCCAGTTTGGTTCTCTTACCACCTGCTGCAGAATCTCCCAAGGAAGGTTGTAAAAATGCAGTGTCCTGGGCCCTACTCCAGAGAGCCTGAATCCATGTCTGGCAGGGACCCGGGAACCTACATTTTAACTAAGCTCCCAAGGAACAATTACCGTCCACTGTCCAGATCCCTGGAGCCCAAGAATCTGCATGTTTCACACACTCCCCAGTGGACTGCCTGGTCCCATGTTACAGCTGGGATCACTGGGACCCACCCAACAGAAGGAAATGCACTGAGTGACAGGAAAACAAATCATCAATGAGTGTGGTCATTCATTTGCTAATTTCATCAGGTCCCAGAACAAGGGCACTTGTACACTCCCAGATGCCTCAGCCTAGAATCAGAATCTCTCTCAGTTGTGCTCCTAGTATTATAATATTTTAAGCCTTAAAGGCCTCCGGGAAGTACAGGCTACTGACCAGCTCACTCTGGATTGGGCTGGTTTGGGGTTGCAGCAGCCTGGACAGGGAGAGCAGCTCTAACCAATGACTGCAGAGCTGTCTGCACAGGGAGGGTGTACAGGGGTGAGAGCGGAGGCACACCCCAGAGAGATGAAGTGAGCCTGACATTCTGTAAGAGAAGCCACTAGGCTTCCACACAGCTAGGAGGGAGACTGTGCTCAGAGCTGACCAGGGCATCGTTATAAATGATGCTGCCAAAAGGCTCCGGTCCTGGGAAGGGCAGCCCATGCCTATCATTCTGGCCCTTTTGATCTCTGCACTATCATCACCACCACCACTCCCCCATACTGAGTATTTAATACATTGTCAAGCATATCCCTTAGGTTATCCCACTTATTCCCCACAATAATCCTGCACAGTAGGCATGATTATCATCTCTATTTATAGATGAGGTAACTAAGGTTCAGAGAGGTTAGGCAACTTGCCAAGGTCACCTAGCTAGAAGTGGTAGAGCCGGGAAACGAACCCAGGCAGTTTCTGGAAATCAAGGGCAGATCCTTAGATCTACACTGCTTCTCCTTCCTTACTTCCCACAAGGTCTTGGAAATGTGTCATCAAGCCCTGAAAGACTGAGACACAGACCACAGCAGGCCAATTTCACCTCCAAGTTCATGAGGGACTGGATTAATGAGGCAGTTCCCGAACAAGAAAGGATCTCGAGGTGCAGCTTTGGGGAATCTCTTGCAGGTGCATGGTACTTTACAGTCTACAGTGACAAGTACCATCAAGAAGGAATTCAGAAGAGTGAGACCAGGGCCAGGCCGCCTGCTCTACTGCAGCTGTGTGATCTTGGGCATGTGACTTGACATTTGTGCTCAAGTGTTGTTCTATAATGTGAGGATAACAATAGTAACTACTACATAGGATTGTTCTGAGGATTAAATAAGGATATAAACAAAGCACTTAGTGCCTGACACACACAAATAATGTCATTTAATGGCTTCTGCTATTATAAGTATGACAAAACGATTTCACATTTACTACTTCATTGGAACCTCCTAGCAACTCTGCTTGGTTCACAGGACTGGATCATTCGTCCTACTTTGCAAGTGAGGAAAGTGAGCTTCAGCAAGGAAAATGACTTCCACAAGGACACGACCTGTGTATGTAAGTCTGCATTCTCAGGCCACTTCCCAGGCAAGCCAACCCCCTTCTTGCATTTGTCTTTCTTTCGAGCCCTGAGGTTGCCCTCATTTGTTCAGTTGATTCATGTCTAAAGTGAGAGAGAGCTGAAAAAAGTGCGGGAATGGCTACTGCACTGACAAACACACCACTGCTTTCAATGTCCTCATGTCTGCCCATGGCAGACATTACTAGGTGATCACAGGCCTCTTTCCTGCTGAGCCAGAGCACAGCTTTGGACTCTCCAGCTGAGAACTCTTGACAGTCATTACCAATTGATTGCAGATGGTAGATGACCAAACCTAATGCTTCCACTGTACAGGCAGAATCTTCTAGCCAAACTTGGGTTATTTCTAAATTTAGTTATGATTGGTCGACAGGGTGCTCATAGCTCAGTCCATGTCCCTACATGTCAACCTCCCTGCAGATGTCACTGGTAGATTATAGTCTCCCTGTAGATAGAATGTGATCACAGCAGCACCCATTTTTCCCTACATCCAGGAAACTGTTCAACAGACACACTGCTTAGACCCAGCCCACAACCTCACTTTCGTGACTGCCAAATTACATCGGCAGATGTTTTCAGCTAATTCTACATCAGCAGGTCACCTCTGTGTGACAACAGACACTGGTAAAAGGTATGGTAGGTAATTTGTTACTAATCACATTTTAAAATCCCAACCTGGAGCTGATTTGGTGTTTAATGTAAAAGTGCAGAGGTTCGGTGGGCCCAAGGGGCTTTTATCCCTTCCATCATCTCTCCGGACAGCAATGCCTCCTGGCCCTGCTCTCGTGGGTCAGCGAAGCTCAGCCCACATGCACACTCTTGCCCAGGGGTGGGCCCATAACCCAGTCCTGGGCAACCAGAAAGCCATCTCTTCTAGCCATCGTGATTGGCTCAGGACTGAACATGTGCCCCCAGTCCAGACAATGAAAGTCTGCCTTAGGACACTGGCTGGTGCCATTGGAAAAGAAGCAGTCTCTTGCTGTAGTTGCTAAGCTGATCCACGGGAAACCTTGAGGCCATTTTTCCCATTGGCTGGGAAGAGCCTGTGTGGAAATGGAGTTCTTACAGAGGAAAGCACAGCTGAGAGATGGAGCTCCTGATCAAACTAAACCTGAACCCCACATGTTCAGTTAAGAAAACCCATCAACTTCTTTTTTCGTTGGGTGGTGACTTTGAATCCGCTTTCTGTAACAGCCAAAACAGCCCTAAGAGTTAAACATTCACATTCTGATGCTGGAGGAAACAAATGCAGCAGGCACTTGATACCTGCAGCTTATCCATGCCATAGTTGGTGGTCATCTGGGCATGCACAGGAAGAGTGGGCCTGTGTGCGCTAACATGCGCTTTGTGCCAGGGAAAAAAAGTTTTGAAAATCATTTTGATGTCTTTTTTTTTAAACTATTGACTCTGGGCACCTAATAAGATTGATAAGACCTGAGCCAAGTGCATTAATATTCTGCTTCTGAGGCCTGGGAGAGGATTCTGCTTCTATTGGAAAGAAACAACTACGATTCATTCACTTATTCATTTTACCAACATTTCCTGCTGTTTGCTGATGTCCACTCTAACTCTTTGAAGTCTCTCTTTTTCTACTACCAAAGATATTCCTCCCCTTGATCTTCTCAACTTTCACTTTCTCCATCTGCTTTGGGGGTTAGACATAAGCCCATCCTGTGACGAGTTTCTGGGAAAGCATGTGCACACATGCCTACCTCTGGATCCTGGCTCCTGCCCCTGGGGCATCTTCCCATCAAGAATAAGTGTCACGCTGGGCATGGTGGCTCATGCCTGTAATCCTAGCACTTTGGGAGGCCGAGGTGGGTGGATCACCTGAGGTCAGGAGTTCAAGACCAGCCTGGCCATCATGGTGAAACCCCATCTTTCAAAAAAAAAAGAAGTGTGCCACAAGGCCGGGCACAGTGGCTTATGCCTGTTATCCGAACACTTTGGGACGCCAAGGCAGGAGGCTCACTTAAGCCCAGGAATTTGAGGCCAGCCTAGACAGCATGGCAAAACTCTGCCTCTATAAAAAAACAGAAAAATCTGGCTGGGCATGGTGGCTCATGCCTGTAATCCCAGCACTTTGGGAGGCCGACGTAGGTGGATCACCTGAGGTCAGGAGTTCAAGACCAGCCTGGCCAACATGGCAAAGCACCATCTCTGCTAAAAAAAAAAAATAATAAAAAAAAAAAAATACAAAAACTAGCTGGGGTTGGTGGTGTACACCTGTAATCCTAGCTACTCAGGAGTCTGAGGCAGGAGAATCGCTTGAACCCAGGAGGAGGAGGTTGCAGTGAGGAGAGATCGAGCCACTGCACTCCAGCCTGGGCAACAGAGCAAGACTCCATCTCAAAAACAAAACAAAAATCTGTCTGACACAGTGGTGCACACCTGTAATCCCAGCTATTGGGGATGGGGGCAGAGACGGGAAGATCATTTGAGCCCGGGAGGTCAAGGCTGCAGTGAGCAATCAATCACGCCACTGAACTCTAGCCTGGGCAACAGAGTGAGACCTTGTCTCAGGGAAAAAAAAAAAAAAAAAAGAATGAGTGTCAGGGGCTCAGCCCTCAGCTTGCCTTCACTCTGAGTCAAACCTTGTCCTGGACCCTTGGGCAGCTGACCTCATAGATGTCAGGAGGCTCAGCAAACCATTCTATTCTCTGGCCTCATTTAGTGCCGACCTAGGTTGGAGCGCCACCAGGCTCTGACAGTCACAACACTAACCCATAGCAGGCTCCAAACACACCCGAACCACTTGTGTGGCACCGTCCGGAACCCAAATGGAGAGTCTTCGTCTCTGTGCATGAAGAGCGGGGACTGGGCTTTCGGGAGCGGCAGAGTAGAGGCCAAGGCCAAGTGCACAGCAGGCTCTCTATAATTACTTGGCACCAAAAGGTAAAGGGGAATAAAGAATCTTAGTGATAAAGATTTATGAGACATTTGAACTGCCGGGTTCCACCAACAGATTGTAAACTACAAAGGAGGGTGGCACCGTGGATTGCGTGCTTGCTAAGTGTCAGCCACGAGGCTCTCTCATTTGATTCCCCAGCCCCACAAGAAGCATCCCTCTTTACAGAGGACAAAACCAAGGTTCAGAGAGGCCCAAGATCACCCAACCAGTGGGGGATGAAAGCAAAATTCGAACCTGGGTCTGCTCGGCTGCAAAGGCCATGCTGCTAGCCTCTTTCCCATCCCACCTTTAAACCAGGAGGGACCTTAAACAAGGGCATCTGGTCCAACCTCTTGTTGTGCAGACTGGAGGCTGAGGCCCAGGAGGGGCTGGCCACAGGGGAGGAGGCCTGCCTGGGTTCCAGGGTTCCCGTCACCCTGGGTGAGGCTTCTCTCCAGATCTCCTGGAGATATTAGCATAGAGGATCCCTTGTAATTAAGGGTCAGGGTCACCCTGAGAGAGTATATGAGCAGATTCCTCTTTCCCGAGCTGCTAACCTGCCCCAGGCACCTATCTTGCACTAGAAAGACAGCAGTGATCAAAAGAGTCCCCACCACTCAGTCAGATGGGGGAGACCTCAGACCACTGCCCAGGAGTGAAGGACCCAAGAAGAAGGAGCTGCGGGAAACTCAGTTGGCAGGAGTGAGGCTCAGCGCAGCAGGGAGGGACAGGGTGAGGTATGCAGGGCCAGATCCTGACAGGGCTTCTAGGCCACAGTAAGGGTGGCCTCTGTCCTAAGACCGGGGGGCCACTGCGGGGCTTTCTACAGGACAGTGACATGATAGATTTTCACTCTGGCTGATACGTGGACATGCAGCCAAAAATGCCGGCAGGAGGCCCAGTGAGGTGGCTGCTTCACAGGCTGGCGCGAGATCGTGGCCTCTGAGTGGGAGGAAGTAACATGAAGGGAAGGAGGAATTGGACGTATTTATGAGCTATATTCAGAGGTGGGGCTGACAAGACTCGGTGACACTGGCTACATGCGGCAAGGAAGAAGGTGAAATTAGGGTGGGCTCCCTGACGGAGGACTGCAGCAGCCCAGGTGGAAGCAAGAAGGGAAACAGGGCTGTGGGTGGGGTGATGCAACAAAAACCGCCACTCCGAACATGCCGAGTGTGCGCAGGGGAGCAGTGCAGTCAGCCCCGGGCAGGCAAGTCGGAGGGCCCCCACGCCCACCTTGCCCAGGCCGGGGCTGGCATGTATGTACACGCGTGCCTGCACACGTGTGCCTGCGGAGACAGGTGAAGGGCGGCAGGGGAGACCCTTGACATAATAGAAATATGGTTATTGCCATGTTCCTGTTTATAAAACACCTCACACACAGCTGCCCCTCCTCTGCCCAGGATCTGCAAAACGAGAACAAGAAAAACAGACCATCAAATCAACAAGGGCCTTCGAGACTCTCATCTTGAACCTCTCACTGTACAGAGGGGGAATTTGAGACCTGGAGAGGGAGAGGGAGCCTGTCTCAAGTTCAGTGGTGAGATAGAGGACAGCCGGACCAGAATCCAGGTATCTTCCTTCCAGTCTGGGGTTCTCCTACCACACTGAGTTTCTCTCTGTTTCTTCTCCTTGGGTCCTAATCTCCTGGGCACTGGCCTGGGGTCCCCTCGCATCTAACTGGATGGTGCAGACTTTCACACATTCTCTTATCTGGTACACAAAACATCCCCGCGAGGCTGCTGTTTCCCCCATTTCACAGATGAGAAACTTAAAACCCAAAGAAGTCAAAAGAATCCCCCAAGGTCACAACTTCAGTCCACAATTTGTCTCTCAGGTCCTATGCAGTCATCATTAAGGTCACTTGATCCCCTTCATTCTGACATGCTACTCTCTTTATGAAAAACTGCGCAGCCCATTCTGAGCTCCCAACAGGGCAAAATGGGCAAATGGAGTTCTATAATTCCATTGATGGCTGCACATCTTAGAGGAAATTAACTAATTGGCCTCTGGGGTGTTGGGTATGGCAGGAGGGGAACAAACGTGCCCCAGAGGTAAGGAAGTCCTCAGTGGGCCAACAGTCTCAAGTCTGTCTCTCTCTGTCTCTCTCTCTGTCTCTCTCTGTCTCTCTGTCTCTGTCTCTCTCTCTCTCTCTCTCTCTCTCTCTCTCTCTCTCTCTCTCTCTTTTATTCCACTGTGACATCAATTCCAGAACCCAGGAGTTCCACTGCCCACTTCAGGAAGCTCTGCCCTAAGCACCCTGCATTTCTATCTACTCTGCAAGCTTGGACCCACCGGCTGGAAGAGCCTCACTGGCTGCCTTCACACAAGCCCTTTTTCCCCTTCTTTCTTCCTGCTCCCCACCTCTGTCCCAGCAGATACTTGGCAGCCCCTCAGAGGCCCGCTGGGGGTCAGGAGGGAATGTTGAGCATCTGGCCAGAGCCCAGGCCAGCCCTGTGGGTTCACAACAGGGAACCTGCTAATGTGCAGGACCCTAGGGCAGCAGACCTGTGATTGGTTGGCAAGGCCAGGCATCGGGCCATCCCAGCACCCGGGGCCTCGTGACCCCAAATCCCAGCTATTAATAGATGAGAACTCTTCAGCCCCCCTGCCCCTACCCAGCATCCCCTCTCTCTTGGCTGAAAATAAAAGGATGCCTTGAAACGGTACAGAGGCCCAGATACCCAGCTCAGCTGCTCTGGGCCCAAGCCTTCTGCTGACCTCAGGGAAAATACTCTATTCTCCAGAAATCCAGGGATCTGTCAGCTGTCCAGGCCCCCTCGGCCCACATCTTTGCTTCTTCCCCGATAACTATCCTGGTGTAGCTACTGCTTCCAGCCCCCAGATTCCTGAGTCACTTGGCTCTCACTTTAATATGCTGCCACCACCAAGGTGTTCATTAGGAACCCACTGCTTGGGAAGAGGGAGGTTGGACATGTGTATGTTGTGGATGTTCGTTTTTGCAGAAAAAAAAATTTTTAAGAGCTTCTTTATACCTTATACAAGCAGAAAGGCCGTCTCCAAGGTCACACAGTGAATGAGCGGCAGGGATGAGACTCCCAAGCCAGGCCCACCCAACCCCAAGCTGATCAGGAGCCTGCTCCCAGCCCGCCGCCACTCGGGCCTTTGCTTATGCAAGGCTAAGGGCCCAACGTGCCCTTCTTACTTCTCTATTCTTCTCTTCATCTCCCCTTTCTTCTTCTTGAGCTTAGCCCACTACCACCTCCACCAAGAAGCCATCTCCATCTAAATTAACTTAGCTCACAGCTGTCCCAACCCCCACTTCCCACCAACACACAAATTCCCCTTAATGCATTTACTGAGTCACTTGCTTGGCACTGACCAGGAGTAGCATTAATGATTGTTTCTCTATACTGAGCAATGGCAAATAGAGTTTACCAGGCCAAGTCCTATCTGGGATGGTAGTAGCTGTCATTGGGTAAGTACAGGTTATGAGGCCATATATCCAAGATCAGCAGGAAAGAGTATGGTGATTGATTAGAGATAGAGTCTGCCTTGGTCAGGGCGTCCGTCAGCACTCAGGCCAGGTTTTGTTTCCTGCTTTAGAATTTACCCATCATTCTGTCGCTCCCAAGACTAAATTCCTGAAAGCAGAAATTTAGCTCAGCAGATCAGTCAGCTTGAGTTGTTAAGGGTTTTCCCGACCTCGCCGGCCGCTCACACGGCAGCGTGATAGCAAGCGGACAACTTAGAGAGAAGAACGAGTCATCCCTTGCGCGCTTCGGTGGTGGTCACACAAAGGACTCCACAGCAGCACTTCAACTGACCTGGACAAAACGACTGAGAGGCAGACAGGTATTCTCTCTCCTTTTCACAGGAGCAAACTGAGGCCTGGAGAGGTTAAGTGACTGACCCAAGGGCATTTGGTCAGCCTGGACCCGACCCCAGGTCACAGAATGGCAGCTATGCAGAACTGTAGGACAAAGGACAGCCAGCCTGTCAGGTGACCACGCATAGTTCCCATGACAGGAAGCTCCCCACTGCCCAAGGCAGGCCAGCTCATGCCATCTTTCATTTGAAAAGCCCCTTCTTTTTTCTTTTTTTCTTTGAAAGACAAAGTCTTGCTCTGTCACCCAGGCTAAAGTGCACTGGCTCAATCTCAGCTCACTGCAACCTTCATCTCCCGGGTTCAAGCAATTCTCCTGCCTCAGCCGAGATAACAGGTGCCCACAACCACACCTGGCTAATTTTTGTATTTTTAGTAGGGAATTGTTTCACCATGTTGGCCAGTCTGGTCTCGAACTCCTGACCTCAGGCGACCTGCCCATCTCGACCTCTCAAAGTGCTGGGATTACAGGCATGGGCCATCGCACCCAGCTGGAAAGCCCCTTCTTAGATGGGGCCACACCCTCCCCTCCTGACCTCCACTCACCAGTACCAGGCCTCTCCAGTGCCGACGTTTGCAGATGGCTTATTTCCTCTGAGCTGCATGCCTCTACTGCCTCCACCCATGTGGAAGAACACCTGCTTTACAATCATCCTGCTTTTTATTCGGTTTTCTGAGAGCATATCTGTTTGCCTACTTTGATGACAGAATCACCTCCTCCCTAGTTCTAGGCCCAGCCTTCTATTAATGTGCCTAATGTTTAAAATATCAGTAACTTTTGGCAATTAACTATGCTTCACATTATCCAACCACCAACACACGACCACCCCTTCACTGCCAAGGATCTGCAAAACGAACAACAGCAATAACAGACCATCAAATCAACAGGGCCCTTAGAGATCCTTAGTTCAAACCACTCAGTGTACACGTCGGGAATCTGAGGCCTGGAGAGGAAGAGGGACCTTGTCTCAGGTTTAATGCTGAGACAGCCGGACATCTTTCTCCCAGTCTGGGACTGTGCCTACCAAACATTAGGTAATGCTTGACTTGAAATCCTGCACCCAAGTTAAGGTCAGGAGAGCCAACATGGGTCATACACTGAGAACTGGTGACCAGAAAGGATGAGAATCTGAAGCGGCCAGGCCTGGGGCCAGGCAGCCACACTGGGCTCTGGCTGCCCTCCACACATGGCTCATCCTGAGCTGGAACCTGTGCGCTGGGTGTGTGGGCTTTCGATGCTCAAATCACACATGGCTCTGCTTCCTTCCCTCTGTCACCCAGCTCCCAGACCCTGCAGCAGAAACAGCCTTTGCACCTGTGGGCCTGGGAATTCACGCCAGCTTTCTCTCCTTCCACTCCCCTAGGATGGAAAGCCCTTTCACTCAGACCTCCTTTCAGCTTCTTGGGCTGAGGAGACAGTCAATCACTTGCTGTCAGCCAGAGGGTGTTAGGAAATGAAAATGACACCAGGAAACAGGAGAGATACGTGCAGCCCAAGGCCAGAGGAAGAGGCT